>NW_006409038.1:1237-34699 GCF_000296735.1 Chrysochloris asiatica | reverse complement strand
CTTAAACAGGGTCACTAAAAGTCAGACCTGACTTGATGGCACTTAACAACAACAAAATGTCAATATGACTACATCAGCCTTCTTTTCATTCATTAATGTTTACATAGTATAACTTTACTCATACCTTTATATTTAAACTTCCCATAATTTTTCAGTTTTTAAAAAATTCATGTAGGCAACCTGTTGTTGAGCCATTTAAAAAATATCCATTCTGATGATTTCTGCTTTTTAATCAATGCTTAATATCATTTATATTTATATGATTAGATTTAACCTTACAAAGATATCATTTATTTTCTTCAGCTTTTATATCATTTCTATAAAAAGTATATTAATATGCAATTTATGCTTGAAAGGAAAATATTAATAATAGGATAGCAATTAAACTCTTCTACCAAGTATAAATTCCTAAAATCTGCCTGTATCAGTACCTGGATTAAGATTTAAACAACAACAAAAAAAACGTGTTTATCAAAAAGGCAGTCATAATTTATAAGCCAATTTACTAACCAAATTGGATCAAATAGGTATTGTATATATTAATCTTGGATATCCCTTTATGTTATTCATGGCCTACACTCAAAACTTGGCTTTTCCATGGCATCAGATCCCAAGATGTCCAAGGTCTCTTAGGAAACAAACAACAAAAGCCTCATTAAAACATTTGGGCAGTTATATCCCACCCTAATTGGACACTTGTAAACGCCAGAAAATGTTTACATCTTATGCTATTTTTAATCTAACCAAGAAGGAAAAGATGAAACTATAATATGCTATTAAACCAGCATCAAGAAAGCACACAATACAGTTATATTTTATACAGAGCCAGTTTCTCCAGAGGGAATTTTATAGTGAAAGCAAATTATTATCAGTTAGCACAACTTCTGCCTCCAACTCTACAGTGTCTAAGGAATGACTTTTTAAAAATAATGGAATTGAAAGCCCCTGCTGACTGCTACATGGTGAGTTAATCTCCAAGCCCCTAGACTTTCAAGTAGTTATTGAGTGGGATTGTCACTTACCGTTAGTTTATGAGAGGACATAAGACTAAGAATAAAAGATGTTGCTGTTACTTTTGTTAAGTTCTGTTGAGTTGATTCTGACTCATAGTGATCCTGTATAACAGCGTTTCTAAAGAGCAGTTGATGGGTTTGAACCGTCAACCTTGTGATTTGCAGTCAAGTGCTGACCGCATAGTACCACATCCCCTTATATATCTTGTAGGTTATCTCATCAGCTTCCTTTCCCCAAATGTTCAATGAGATAAGATATTAAGAGATGAATCCATGCTCTGGTAGTCAGGTCTAGTATAATGCCAGTTTTGTTCACTAGATTTGAGCAAGGTAGTAACTGATGATCCTATATGTCTCAGTTGATCCTTATTCATTTACTAAGTAAAAGGATATAAACAAGTCACAAGATCTCTGATCATGTTCTAAACTTTTCCTTTTGATAATTTCTCTTTGTCATTGAAAGATTCATTTAGTTATACTTTTTACATAGAGAAAAAACTCACTTTTATCCTTAATGATAAAATGAAATGTGAGATTTTATATGATGCAATTTAGAAATTTATTTGCATCTCTCTCAAATATATGGAGTCTTGGTGTGGCTCTGTATGGTAAGCATTCTGCTAACCACAAGGTTGGTGGTTCAAATTCATTAGCTGGTCCTTGGAAACCCTATAGTGTATTACTATGTGTCAGAACTGACTTGATGTCACTTAGCAACAACTAGTATATATATATCAGTGTGTGTAGTATCTATATGTATACATGCACTATATATACAAATACCAACAAAAGCATAAACACATACACACAACTTAAATGCTTCAATACCATAGCAAGGAAAATTTCACCATGCTAGAATAATGTCTACGTTATTTGCCCTATCTTCCATTTATTCTGCAACATTTTACACAGTTCTTGAAAATTGAGGATATTTCCTTAATTATGGAACCTTGAAATATTTTATGTTGAGGGTGATGAATAGTGTACACATATCTAAGAATTTGAGAGAAGGACATGTAGAAAATAAGAAAATGTATTTGTTCATCATTTCAGTAAAGGGATTTTAGCTCTTGTGTTTTCAGAATATACTCTAAAACTACTACATCTTCCATTCAGACACTCAAGGTATCAAAACTGGTATAACTTAACTTTCTTCATGGCCATTGACAAAGGAAAGTTTATTAATGTTCATATTGATATAATTCATACTGTATATTTTAAAAGGAAATTAATTTTACATGAGGGGATTAACCTGTATGGTTGTTATTCTTTTAAAGTGCCATCAAACTGGAGCCAACTTACAGTGACCCTTGTATGGGGTTTCCCAGCAGTGACTGGTGAGCTTAAATTGTTGACCTCATGGTTCAAACCAACACTGCAGTCAAGTGCAGTAATCCACAGCTCTTCACCAAAACTCCATATTATAAGATCTATATTAGATCTTAAGAAAATCATCGGTAAAATAAGGAAATAAAGGTACCTGGAGAGAATAGCCATGGAAGAAGAAAATGGGTGGGCTAGAAAAGAGATCAGTGAATAAGAAAGGTGTGCTTTATTTTGCCTTCTTTCCATTTTATCTATGAAGAATCAGAATGTCTGAGAAATTTTACAACATGACCTTCATGACAGAATTCTTGCTCATGGGATTCCCTGATGACTGGATGATACAAACCCTCCATGCAGCACTCTTCTTCCTCATTTATCTGACAGCATTGATGGGCAACTTCCTCATTGTCACCCTCACTACTATTGATAAGCACCTCCAAAGCCCCATGTATTTCTTCCTGAAGAATCTCTCTTTGATTGATATCTGCTACATCTCTGTGACTGTACCTAAGTCCATCATGGATTCTCTAACCAACACCCATTTCATCTCCTTCCTAGGATGTGCCTCACAACTTTTTCTTGTTATTTTTTTTGCGGGCACAGAATATGCCCTTCTTATAGTTATGTCCTATGACCGCTATGCTGCCATCTGCCATCCTCTGCACTATGAAGCCATTATGAACAGAGGTGTCTGTGTGCAGATGGTGACTGCATCATGGTTCAGTGGATGTGTCTATGGATCCATTCATGTAGCAGGTACATTCTCTGTCAATTTCTGTGGGCCCAATATAGTGCATCAGTTCTTCTGCGATGTTCCATCACTGCTAGCACTTGCTTGTTCTGGAGAGCATAGTTTAGAATATTCATTTATCATTGCTAGCTGCTGTTTCGGTGTTGTATGTTTTATTATAATGATTATTTCTTATGTTTGTATTTTTTTCACCGTTCTAAGAATTCCATCTGCAAAAGGAAGAATGAAAACTTTCTCCACCTGCATGCCTCACATCACTGTGGTGACATTGTTCCTCTTTTCAGGGATTATTACATACTTAGCAAAAAATTTCAAATCTTCATCTTCATTGAAAATGTTGATATCTGTCTTTTATACTGTGTTACCACCCACTCTGAATCCTCTCATATATAGCCTGAGAAACAGGGACATGCAGATGGCCCTAGGAAAATCCATCACTGGCAAAATATCCAGAATATTTCCTTGAATTTCATTGCACAATATAATTTAAATGTATGATTTGGCTAATAATATTTATTTCAAACTGAAGACATACATGTGTTCTCCTACTGTTAGTCTATAGAATGTAACAATATGTTGTCTAACAGGGCACCTGATCAAACTTAATCATTTCTTAGGTAGTGAGTGAGTATCTTGAAAACTTTACATTCAATGGTGTTCTTTCTGTTACTGGTTTCAGGGAGCAAATTCTGAATGCCTTACATTCATTGTCAGTGTTTTCAAACACCTTGCAATTCTACAACATTTTGGGAGAATTAGTGCAAAATGGCATGTTTTACTATAAAGCCAGGTATACACTCCTGATCAACAGTTAAAGATGTGAGAATCTTTATAATCTGTCTTTAGGAGTCCTATTTGCTTAAGCTGATTACACGTTAAAATGTGTAGTCCACGGTAGAATCATCAAAGAGTGATCATATTGCTGTAGTTACTGGCTACTCTGGCTTAAGAATGTACAGAAATGGTGATGACAATTTTCTTTTTAAACATTTGAACGTATGAACAGAATTTTACGTTTACACTGTTTTACACTGTTAAAAATAACCCCCAAATATCACAATCCTGAAGCAATTACCACATGCCAACTATTTATACATATTTATCATTCCAGTACTTTTTCTCAAATTCAATTATAAGAAAAACATTGTCGTGGAGTCAATCCTGAATCACAGTGACCCTATGAAACAGAGTAGAACTGCCCCATAAGGTTTCCAAGGCTGTTATTTCTTCATAAGTATACTGCCACATCTTTTTCTAATGGAGGGGCTGGTGGGATCAAACCACCAACCTTTAGGTTAGCAGACAAGTGTTTTAACCACTGCACTTTTAACAACCCTTCATTAATTCAGAACCTTCCACGTGTATTACCTTTCCTTAATTATTTCCTTGATCTTTTCTTCTGTTATTCCTTAACCCATTCCTAAATTTATTCCTTCATTTTTAATGCCTTACCTGTCTTTCTTATTACCTTCCATCTCCTTTTCATCCTCCTTTTGACATTTTTTCAGTCTTTATTCTTCGCTTTGAGATTGTAATTGTCATTAAGTGCTATAGAATCAGTTTCAATTTACACGATCCTGCGTAAACAGAATGGAAACCTGCTTGGTGATGCACCATCCTCACAATTGTTGTTATGTTTGAGAGCATTGTTGTAGCCATTTTGTCAATTCCTGTCATTGAGGGTCATTCTCTTTTTTACTGATCCTCTACTGCAAAGTTGGTTTGAACCACAAAGTTAGTGGTTCAAGCTCACCAGCCACTCCTGAGAAACTCTATACAGGATCGTTATGGGTTGGATCTGACTCGAGGGCACTTAACAACAACCACACTTTAGCAAGCATAGTATCTTTCCTTAGGGACTGGTGCTTCCTGATAACATGTTCAAAGTACATGAGATTAAATTTTTGCATACTCAGTTCTGGGATGTAATTCTTCCAATACAGATTTGTTTATCCTTTTGGTGGCCCATGGTAATTTCAATATTTTTCACCAACACCATAATTCAAATATATCAATTCTTCTCAGGTCTACTTTATTCATTGCCAAGCTTCCACTTGCATATGAGGTAATTGAAAATATTATGACCTGAGTCAGGCACACCTTAGTCCTCAAAGTGACATCTTTACTCTGTAACACTTTAAGTTATTATTTATAACAGATTTGCTCACATTAAGATTAGGTTCCATTTTTTTGTCCTGAATTTACTGCTCTTTGTCAGGCTACATACATCTCTTACACAGATAACCATACTGCATACCTAAAATATTTCTATTTTCTTTGTAGTGACTTTGGTGTGAAAATAGCAACTGCTTCATCTGTATGTATAAATTGTGACTTGCCTCAGTGGACTGAATTAGTTGTAATCTATTGGTATTTATATATCACAATATCTTCTTTATACTTTTTCCTTTGTTTTAATGATAATTATTTTTTAAAAGGAGCCCTCAAGAGAAAAATGCTTTTTCATAAACACTGAAATTTCATGTTCCTTTTATTGTGTCCATGGTGGTTGGTGGTTCTGTGCTGTGGAGTTGGTTGCAACTCTTAGTGGCCCTGCATAGTGTTTCTGACTCTGTTAATCTTTATGGGAACAGAAAGCCTCATCTTTCTACCTTGGAAAGGCTGATAGTTTAGAACTGCTGACCTTGAGGTTAACAGCCCAATATGTAGACACTGCACTCCCAGTATTCCTTTATTATATCCATATATGATGTTATACCACTAACTTCTAACTTTATAGCTATTTTAACTTACTATTTGAAACAATCCCAGCCTTCTGAATCATTTCCTCTATATGTCAACTAACAGGGACAGTAACTATAGACACTGTGTTATCCTAGTGTGGTGATGTGGGTTAATGTGCTGTAGTGAAAAGTCAGTTTAAACTTCAGGGTTGGTGGTTCAAGCTCACCAGCTGCTTCTCAGAAACCCTATACAGGGTCTCTATGGGTCGGAGCAGAGATGTCAGCTTGAGGACTAAGGTGTGCCTGACACAGGCCATTGTGTTTTCAATAGCCTCGTATGGATGCGAAAGCTGGACAGTGAATAAGGAAGATCATAGAAGAATTGATGCCTTTGAGTTGTGGTGTTGGAGGAGAATACTGAAAGTGCCATGGACTGCCAAAAGAACCAATAGATCTGTTTTGGAAGAAGTGCGGCCAGAGTGCTCCTTGGAGGCCAGGATGGCTAAGCTTCGTCTCTCATACTTTGGACATGTTGTCCGGAGGAAACAATCATTGGAGAAGGATGTCATGCTGGGTAAGGTGGAGGGTCAGAGAAAAAGAGGAAGACCGCTAACGAGATGGATTGGCCAGGTTGCATCATTGATGGACTCAAGTGTGGCAGCTGTAGTGAGGTTGGTCCAGGATCGGACATTGTTTTGTTCTGCTGTGCATGGGGTCACTATGAGTCGGTTCCGACTCAATGGCACCTGACAACAACAAACAACAGCAAAGGTTTTTATTTTCTTTACATTGTAGTGCAATCCATATTGATGGCTGTGTTCTTTGACCCATGTCAAGTATTTTAAATCCTCTGGGCTTTCAGCAAACAAAGTTATATCATCTGCATATAACAGATTATTAGTGTGTCGTCCTCTAAACATGATACCACATTTTCTTCATATAATCCAGCTTCTCTGATTATGTGTTTTGGCATACAGATTGAATAAGCATAATCAAAGAATACAACACTGGTACACACCTTTATAATTTTTAACTATTTGGTGTTCCTTTGTTCTGTCCAAACAACTGCCTCTTGGTATATGTACAGGTTCCTCATGAGCACAATAAAATATTCCAGAATACTCATACTTTACAATGTTCTCCATAGCTTGTCATGATTCACACAATCGAAAGTCTTTGGGTATTTAATAAAAGCACAAGTAAACATCTTTCTGGTATTCTCTGCTTTCATCCAAGATCTATCTGATATCAGCAATGATATCCCTTATTCCACGTCCTCTTCTGACACTGGCTTCATCCTCTAGAAGTTCTCTGTGGTGGGTGGTGGATGAGGTCAATAATAATATTACACCTCATCTCACACCCAGGCAAAGCCAATGTTCTCTAAGTTCTCTATCAGCTGTTATTTGGTTACAAAAAAAGGTCCTATATTGTCTGACTAATCATCACCTTCAAATCCCAGTGACCTCTTTTTTCTTCCTTTAACTTCTCTTTGTCATTGATGCTCCCTCAGTTTGGAATGATCTCCTTCCAGATATCTGCTCAACTACTGACTAACTTTTCCCATTCATGGCATGGTAAAATGCTGAGAGGAATTGACCTCAGTCTATCTCAAGCATGATTTCTAGCTTTCTTTCTCAATCTGCTTATGTGTACATGTGTGTGAATGTCTGAGCATAGTAAAACATACTCTTATCTGCTGTTGAGACAGTACTTGATCCAAGGTAACTTTATGGGTAAGAGTCGATCTGCCAAACTCAACGTCAGCAGTTTGAAACTACCAGCTGCTCCATGGGAGAAAGATAAAGCTTTCTGCTCCCATATTATTTACAGCCTCAGGAACCCTATGCAGAGTAGCTATGAGTTGGAACCAACTCCATAGCACACCACCACCACAATAGAAAGAAATATTGCTAATCCCTGTGCCATCTCCATAATTATTGTAGAGCTAAGCAAAATGATTTTTAGTTTTGATTTTTGGAAGTGGATATCAAACCTTAATTTATATGTTTCATTGACACCTATTAAGTACTAAATAACACAGAAACATCCCATTGATGGGTGAGTGATGGCTTTGCTTGAGGTACATTGACTGGAATTGAACCCAGGCCTTCTACACGAAAGGCAAGATTTCTATCACTTAACCTCCACTACCCTCTGTAAAGAGTCCTGGTGTGGAGCTGTGAGTTAATGTGCCAGATTGCAAAGCTGTTTGAACTGCATGGTTAGCAGTTTAAGCTCACCAGCTGCTCCTAGGAAACCCTATACAGGGTTGCTATGGGTCAGAACTGACTCGACAGCACTTAAAAACAACAACACCCTCTGTAAAATATTGTTACTCTAAATTGAAGCAAATCCTTAGAATGAAAACTTAACTGAATTAACACAAATTGTAGCCAGTTTTCTTGTTCAGATATGTGTGACTATATTGCAGGGTAAAAACAGAAGTCTCCTGGTGTTCTAAACAGATTCATCTCTAATAAGTGCCCTTCAAGTGATGGATTTCTATAAACTTAGATTTCTGTGCATGCACAGACTGCCTATATTATAACCAATGTATTGAAGTGTAGGTGGAATTTGTAATCATAAACAAGCACTCTGAATCTTCAGCTATAAATGAAAATATTAAGTAATAAATGCAACTAAATATGTATTTCATACTGTCTTGAAAGAAGCCTTTTTACTCTTCTAGCACTGCGGGCTAATGCACTGGGCTGCAAGGTCAGTTTGAATCACAAGGTTCAAACGCACCAGCTGCTCCTTAGAAACCCTTTACAGGGTTGCTATGAGTTGGAATGAACTTAACAGAACACAACAACAACAACAACAACAATAAATACACAGTAGTGACATTACATTTGAGTTATGTTGTTGTGTTAAGTTCCTTCAAGTTGGTTCTGACTCACAATAACCCTTTATAGCATTTCCAAGGAGTGGTTGGTGGGTTGGAACTGCCAACCTTTCAGTTCAAACCAAGCTTGTAGTCCAGTGTATATCCTATAATGCCACACCAGAACTTTACTTGATTCATAGGAGCCATTATTTGGTTAATGAGCTTTCTCTTCTATTTATTATTATATGTCTTCCATATATACTCAATACTACAGTCATTTTGGAGTCCTGGTGTGGCACTGTGGGCTAATGCATCAGACTGCAAAGTCATTTGAACTGCAAGGTCAGAGATTCAAGCTTGCCAGTTGCTCCTTGGAAACCCTATGCAGGGTCACCATCAGTTGGGATAGACTCAACAGCACTTAACAACAACAACAACAATCATTTTAGTGTAATTTTATATAGATTGTTGTATAAAAAATTAAAACACAACACTCCCATTAAGATGTATAGCCTCAGAAACCCTATTCAGGGTCACTATGAGTTGGAATGAGCTTTATAGTACACCACCAACACCACCACTACCACTACCAAATGCGCACTTCTTATGACCAGTTTTTAAAATACCACTTTTGAAATCCTTTATTTTTTTAAAACTTTCATACATAAATATTGTTGATGTATTATCACAATTTAGATAATTTACATTTTTATATCTATGATATAATTTATATATTTTATGTTCAGGTTATACCACTCAGCTGTCAGTTTACCGCACTATGTATGGTAGCCTGCATGTTGCTGTGATACTGGAAGCTATGCCACTCGTATTTTAAATTCTAGCAAAGTCACCCATGGTAGAGATAGTATAGCTTCCAGAAAGACAGACTACTAATAAGGAGAATTGGATTACTCCTGACTATTTATCATTGAAAATCTTATGAATAACAGTGGACCATTGTCAATTACAGTACTGGGAAGTAAATGCATTATAAATAGTAGCAATATATATAGTGCCAGAATATAGGCCACTTAGTTTGGAAGACAATCAAAATAAAACTGGGAAGACCAGAATGCTCAACATAAAATAGACAAAGATAAAGTGAATGGAATAAAGTTTTCAGTAACTACATTTACTGATGGGGAACAACTCAAAAGGAGGAGAAATAGCTGCAAACATTCATTAATAATCAGAACATGGATTATACAAAGTATGAATTCAGGAAACTTGAAAGCTGTCAAAAATGAAATGTAACACACAAAGATCAGTAAACTCGGCTTTAGTGATCTAAAATTATTGGTATTGTCCATTTGGAATCTGATGATATATGATTTACTATGCCGGGAGCAACAAATTCAAGAGTAATAGTGTCACGTTCACTTTCAAAAGGAACATTTCAAGATCTATCCTAAAGTATAATGTTGTCTGCAATAGGATAATATCCATACATCTACAAGGAAAACTAAATAATACCACTATTATTCAAATTTATATACCAACCATAAAGCCAGTAATCATGAAATTAAATAATTCTACCAACTTCTTCAGTCTTAAATTGATCAAATATGCAATAAAAAACTGATACTAATCATAGATGATTTGAATGCAAAGGTTGGATGGAAACAAAGAGGAAAGATCAGTATTTGGAAAATGTCACCCTAGTGGTGGGAATAATGGCCTAGATTGCATCATAGATTTTTGCAAAAGTAATTACTTATTCATTGCAAATACTTTTGTAAAAAATGAAAAAAGGTTAAAAAGGTGACCACAACATGGACCTCATAAGATTAAATACACAGGAATCAAATTGACTACAATTTGATTGTAGTCAAATGAGATGAAGGAAAAGCTCTATATCATCAGTCGAATGAGATGTGGAATGAGATGAAGGAAAAGCTCTATATTATACGTCAAAAAATGGTCAGAGGAAGACTGTGGAATAGACCAACTGCTCATATGTAAGTTCAGGCTGAAGCTGAAGAAAATGAAAACAAGTCCAAGAGAGCCAAAATATGACCAAGAACAGATTTGATGCATTAGACACTAGTGACAGAATAGAAGAGTTGTGGGGTGACATCAAGAACATCATCCATGAAGAAAACAAAAGTTCATTAAAAAGACAGGAAAGAAAGAAAAGACCAAAATGGGGATCAAAATAAGGTCTGAAACTTGTTCTCCAATGTACACCTGTTAAAGCAAAAGGAAGGAATTAGGAAGGGAAAGAACTTAGCAGAAAATTTCAAATGACAACTTGAGAAGGTAAAATCAGCTTTGTAATGAAATGTGGAAAGGCCGGGAATTAGAAAACCAAAAAAATAGCAAACTCAGCATAGCTCAAGTTGCAAGAACTGAAGAATAAATTACTTGAAATATTGAAGGATTCTATGGGCAAAATATTGAGTGATGCAGAAACTATCAAAAGAAAATTGAGGATACACGTAGAATTACTACCAAAAAGAAATGGTTGATATCCAACAATTTCAAGAGGAGATACCCGTGATACTGCTGGAAGATGTGCAAGCTACACTGAAGGCATTCACAAAAACAAAAATGCAGGAATTGTTGAAGTAAAAATTGAAGCACTGGAGTTGCTCACTCATCTATGCCAAGAAACTTGTAAGACAGCTACCTGGAAAACAGATTTGAAGAGGTCAATATTTGCACCCATTCAAAGGGAAGTTACACAATGGAATACAGAAATAATCAAACTATATCATTATTATCACATATAAATACAACGTGGCTGAAGATAATTCAAAAACTGTTTCAAGAGTTCATGGACAGGGAACAGTCAGAAATTCAAGCCAGATTCAAAGAATTTGTAAAACATGGGATATCATGTCTGACATCAGATGAATCTTGGAAGAAAGATTTCTGAATACCAGAAAAATGTTTACTTGTGCTTTATTGACTATGAAAAGGCCTTAGACCATATGGACCAAATTGCAACAAACAGGTATTCCAGAACACTTAATTGTGCTTGTGTGGAACCTGTACATAGACCAAAAGGCAGTTTTTAAGAGAACAAGGGAATGCTAAATGGTTTAAAATCAGGAAATGTGTGTACCAAGGTTGCGTCCTTTCACCATACTTATTCAATCTGTCTGTTGGACAAATAATCCAAGAAAATGGATTACATGAAGAAGAATGTAGTATCAGGACTGGAGGAAAACTCATTAACAAACTATGTTTGTAATATGTAGATTATACAACCTTCTTTGCTGGAAACAAAGAGTTCATACAATATTTATTGATGAAGATCAAAGACCACAACCTTCAGATTCTTGAATTAATTGCTAATTATGGTAAAGGAGTACAAACTGAGTGCGTAACTTTCCTAATTTTAAACCATTAGATGTTTTCTTGTTCTGTTTGAACAACTGTCACTTGATATTTGTACAGGTTCCTCATGAGCACAATTAAGTGTTCTGGAATATGCATTTATCACAAAGTTGTCCACAGTTTTTCATGATCCACACAATAAAAAGTTTTGCATAGTCAATGAAGCACATATAAACATCTTTCTGATATGCTCTGCTTTCAGTGAAGATCTATATGACATCAGCAGTTATGTCCCTCATTCCACATCTTTTTCTGTCAATGTAATGTTTCAACTGCTTTTGAATTATCTTTGGGAAACTTTTGATTGCATGCAATCTTAATGATATTGTCCAATGTGCTCTACATTCTTTTGGATCACCTCTTTTTGGAATGGGCTCAAACATGGATGTCTTCCAATTAGTTGGCCAGGTAGTTGTCTTTCAAATTTCATAGCGTAGATGAGTGAGTTCCTCCAGTGCCCCATCTGTTTGTTGAAAGATTTCAGTTTGCATTTCAATAATTCCTGGAGTCATTTTATTTGCTGATGCCTTCAGTGTACCTTGGACATCTTCCTTCAGGGTCATTGGTTATTGATTATATGCTACCTATTGAAATGTTTGAACATCTACTATTTCTTTTTGGAGTAGTGACTGTGCTCCAAAGACTGTATATTCCTTCCATCTTCTTTTGATACTTTCTAGATCATTCAATATTTTGTCCATGTTGTTGTTTTTAGGTGTCATCAAGTCAGTACCCACTCGTAGTGACCCTATGCACAACAGAATGAAACATTGCCTGATTCTGGACCAACTTTACAATTATTGCTACGTTTGAGCCCATTGATGCTGCCACTGTGCCAATCCATCTCATTGGGGGGACAGGGCGGAGGATTCCTCTTTTCCTCCAATCCTCCAATCCTCCAGTGACTGGTCTTTCCTGACAGTATGTCCAAAGTATGAAAGTCAAAATCTGGCAATCCTGTCTTCCAAGGAAACCTCTGGCTGTATTTTTTCCAACACAGATCTATTTGTTTTTTGGTAGTTCATGGTTCTTTCAATATTCTCCTCCAATACCATATCTCAAAGGCACCAATTTTTCTAGTCTTCCTTATTCACTATCCAACTTTCATATGCATATGAGGTTGTTGAGAATACCATGGCTTGCGTAAGGCACACCTTAGTCCTCAAACTGACATTTTGGCTCTTCAACACTTTAAAGAGATCTTGTGCAGCAGATTTGCCCAATGCAATATGTCATTTGATTTCTTGACTGCTGCTTCCATAAGTGTTGTTGGTTGTTCCAAACAAAATGGTCATTGACAACTTCAATCTTTTCTCCATTTATATGGATGTTATTTACTGGTCCAGTGGTAGGATTTTGTTTTCTTTACATTGAGGTACAACCCATACTGAAGGCTGTGTTCTTTGATACTCATCAATAATATATTCAGTCTTCTTCACTTTTAGCAAACAAAGTTGTATAATCTTCATATTGCAGGTTATTTATTAGCCTTCCTCCAGTCCTGATACCACATTTTTCTTCATATAATCCAGGTTCTCTGGTTATTTTTTCAGCATACAGTTTAAATAAGTACGGTCAAAGAATACAACGCTGGCTCACACTTTACCTGTTTTTAAACCATTTGGTGTTCCCTTGATCAGTTTGAACAACTGCCTCTTGGTCTATTACAGATTATCTCTAAATTCAAGTGGGATATGCTCAAGGTAATATTTTGGTTCTTCATGGAATTATTTTAATTTTCTTCAGCTTTAGCCTGAACTTGCATCTGAGCAATTGATGGTCTGTTTCACAGTCTGTCCCTCATATTGTTTTGGTTGATGGTTGATGATACAGTAACTTTCCTAGCATCTCTTTCCACAAATGTAGTCACTTAGATTTGTGTATAGTTTTATTTTATATTGTTTAAAAAAGGTATTTGAAATGAACAAGGCATTGATCTTGTAAAATTATATAATGCAATCTATAGCATCATTTCTACTACCAAGGCTATATTTTCCAACTACTCATCCTTCCTCTTTGTTTCCAAACTTTGCTGTCCAATAACCAGTAATTATCAATACATCTTGATTGTATGTTTGATTATTTGAAGCTAAAGATGCTCATGGAATTATTCAAATTCACCATCACTGGCTTTAGTGGTTGGTGTGTAAATTTGATAAATAGTTGTATTCACTGGTCTTCCATGTGGACATATAGATATTATTCTATAACAGTCATCAATGTACTTCAAGATATATCATGAAATGTTCTTTTTGATGATGAATGAACATGATGTCAGTACTCTTCAATATGTCATTCCAGGCATATTAAACCATGTGGTTTTCAGTTTCAAGATGATCAATACAAGTTCATTTCAGCTCACTGATTCCTAGGATATTGATGTTTATAGGTTCCATTTTATTTTGATAACTTCCAATTTTCCTACATTCATTCTTCATCCATTCCATGTTCTAGTTTTTAATGAATGCTCACAGCTGTTTCTCATTTTGAGTTGTGCCCTATCAGCAAGGGAAGGTCCTGAAAGCGTAACTCCATTTGAGTCCTCACACTTAACTCTAATTTGAAGATGTAGTTCTACCCCAGGCATATTCTGAGTGCTTTCCAACATGAGGGGATTATTTTCCAGCAATATATTTGACAATATTTTGGTAATCTTCAAAATGTTTCAATATTCAATATTCTGTTGCTATCTGACAGTGTTCTACTACTATTCATAAGTTTTTCGGTGACTAAATATTTGGAAGTATTCCCTCTCTCCTTCTTCCTAGTCTTTCATAGTCTGGAAACTCAACTGAAACCCATCTACCATAAGTGATCCTGGTGGTATTTAAATAGGAGTGGCATAGCTTCCAGAATTACAGCAACACATAAACCATCACAGTACACAAATGACAAAATGAATGGTGGACCAAATTAATAAAACAAAAATAAATGGTGTAAGTATTGAAAAGTGTTAATACATTCTTCATTATAATGAGTGGAAGCATAATTTTCATTTTTAAGGCAAATGGATTTGAAAGGAGTAATAATAACCTACTCCTTATGCATACTCCTCACATATATAATTTATAATGCTCTTAACCAAAAATGATATCCTAATCTATTTTATAATTAAGAAATGTAATTTGGAATAATAATGTGCTTTTATATTAGTAGAGAAATTCACCAATATTAAATGTGCATTAAAATGTTTTACTGTCACAGGTATGGATTAATGGAAAATACATAAAACACTTGGTAAGAGTATAACACCTTAAATATTTTGGGAAGCATAAACATAATGTAAAATAAATTAATGACAAAAAATATTCAAATTGAATTATCCTAGTGTAATATATCAAGAAACATTCTTAAATTACCACTTATGTTGCTGTTGTTAAGTGCTGTATAGTGTGTTCCAAGTCATAGTGAGCCTGCATAGGGTTTCCAAGGATCAGCTGGTGAATTTGAACTGTCAACCTTGTGTTTACAATTCAGTACTTATGCTATAACAACAAGCCAGTACTGTCATACTTATGTACACAAAGGGTTTAAATTTATGTTACTACAAGGAGCTCTGGTAGCGTAGTGGTTACGAATTGGGCTGCGAACTGCAAGGTCAACAGTTCGAAACTACCAGTTGTTCCGCTGGAGAAATATGAGGCTTTCTGCTCCCATAAAGATTTATAGCCTCCGAAACCCTGTACAGGGTCACTATGAGTCAGAACCGAATCCACGGCACATAACAACAACAACAGGGTCGCTGTGGGTCGGAATTGACTCTATGCCACTTAATAATAACAACAACAACTCAGAAATTTGCTTATAAAGGAGAAGACAAATATTAAATAGCAATGCAGTGGACTATGCAGTGGATCTCTGAATCATGCACAGAGAATATAAAATATATATATTTTTAGTTATGTGTAGAGTCCAGGTGTGGTGGTGTAGTATAGGCACTGTAAGTTTCAGCTGAATTTCCAAACTATGAAAAACTAGAAAGAAGGAGAAGTGGACTACTTTTGAATGTTTAACCACTGAAAACCTCATAAAAAGCAGTAGAACACTGTTAGGTAGCACCAGAAAGCTGAATATTGAAACAGTAGATCTAACACCAGAATATTTTAAGATATAGTGTTGAAAGATGAGCCCCTCAGGTTGAAAAGTGCTGAAAACATACACAACAAAGCAGAACAATGATAAAATAAAACAAAACAATATTTTTTATCTGTATGTGCTAATGAATATAAATTTCAATATTTGAATTCACATACTATATTTTCTACTAAAATGTTAGTATGACAGCATTATGATTGCATTAATTAATAGAAAAACACAAACTAAATGTATTCCTAAAGTTGTTGTGATAAGCTCATCATAGAAAACCACTAAAGGAATTTAAATTACTGTTCATCTAAATCCTGGTATTCATTGACCTAAGAGCCTAGGTTTGTCCTTGACCAGAGGGAACAATTTCTTTACTCAGAACTCATGTCCATTTTTTCTGCTTAAAACCCTTACCAATTACATTATTGTGACCTCAAATGAAGAATATAGAGTATTCATATTTAACTAATCCCTGAGGTGGGATGATTGGAGTGAGGGACTGAAGGATGGGCAACAACTCAAAACACACAGTACTGGTAACATAATTAAGTAGTTTTAGTCATGGGACACCCATTAATTCTATAATGAAAGTGTTTACTGAGGAAAGATACAGAACTGCCCTTTGCATTCACACATCTAAGAATACAGACATTGGAGGGATGGAAGAAAAAATATATGCCCCCCACCAATTCTAGTATGTCTTTTGTGATATTCCCACTTCCTGACTAACTTGTAGGCCTAAAAAAAGGAAAGAAAAATCTCTGTGAAATTTGATAATTTTGCATTATTTTCATGTATTTTGTTAAATTCAATAAATTTGCTCAACTCTTTATATTTTCCACAAAAAGTAATTTCTAACATTTTCATGTGTACTTCTGGAAGAAACATGTTAATTTGTAAGACTATTATTTACCCAATGAGAGAATGTTCTGACAATCTTAGTTGTTTCTTCAGCATATCACTGCATGCTTAGATCATACATGTTTTAGTTAAATGAATGCTAGTGGAGACAGGGAGAATGGGAATTAAAATTAAATAAATAAATAATGATTCCTTTGTAAATGTGACAATGGAGAAGAAACCTCTATTTAATTAAATTCATTGTGGTCTCTCAGGCAATACTAATGAAATGGGTTTTATAGATATGGAGAGAGCAGATATACCATTAAGACAACAGTCACTCTCTACTCCAATAAAACTTTCCGAGATGATTATCTGGGCACTTTGTAATTTATTAAAATATTTTCTATTTGACATCAACAAGAAAGTAAATGAATTCAGCCTTCTCTGCTCTTCTGCTGAGGACATTTCTGAATTATTTATAACCAGTCTTTACAATTCCAGGTGTGTTTGTTTTTTGTTGTTTTTTTTTCAATTTTACTGTATGCTTCTCAGTTTTAACTGAAAATTTAAAAGCAGCATTTGTCAGATGAAATTGTGGAGGAAACATTTAACAGAAAAAAGAAAGGTTGTGTTGATTGCTTTACATGCAGAATATATTCTAAAATGTCTGCATCAGCCTACTGATCTAAAGCATGGATGACATGACCTTTCCTGCCTCATGAAAAAACTGTGTTTTGTGGCATCTCTCTGTTTCCCTCAAGATTCTTTTGCTAATCATATTTCAGTCTGTGCTTTTTAGTATCACAAGGAAATAAACAATTGAGTCTTAGCCAATTCCTATTCCTGGCAACCCTATTTGGAACTATATAGGGTTTCTAATGGCTGATTTCTTGGAAGCTTGGTGTGGATTTGAGCCACCAATCTTTTTTTTTTTTGGCTGTAGAATTTTTTAAATCAAATTTTAGAAAAGACAAATACATCATTTTAGACATAATCTCCTTGATTTTAGATGTACATTGCCCAACTCTCTTCAAACTTTCATATTTCCTTTTTGTTTGTTTTATTGTGAATTATGTGATAGTTTACATGGGAGAACATTCGTTTTACATTCATTCTATCGTATATTGTCTCATTGCCATGGTTACAATCCCGTTCATGCAATCCTTCCCCCGTGCCCCAAGTTGTTGTTGTTAAATCTCTTCCAGTCAGTTCCGACTCAAAGAAATCCTATATATTTTTGAGGAGCAAGTGGTAGGTTTGAATTATGAAATTGTTGTTAGCAGTACAGTGTTTATCTTACACAGTCACAAAAGAATCCCAAAAAACAGGCTGAAAAATTGAATACAAATACTGAATTCCTCATGTGTTTCAGAGTAGAACTGGGTTCCACAGCATTTTCAAGGTTGTGAACATATGCTACCTGAATTTAGAGCTCATCTCAGGAACAGATTTGGTGCATTAGATATTACTTATCTAAAAACCAAGAAGGGTTGTGGGATGACATCAAGAACATCATATAGGAAGAAAGTATATGTTCATTAAGTGACAAAAAATAAAGAAAATACCAAAATGGATGTCAGAAGAGACTCTGAAATCCTCTCTAGCATAGAGATGCTAAAACAAGTGGAAGAAATGAGGAGATAAAGGTGATAAACAGAAAATTTCAAAGGGCAGCTCAAGAAGACAAAGTCAAATATTATAAGGAAATGTGCAAAGATCTGGAGTTAGAAATAAAAAAAAAAAATTAACAAAATTCTCAGCATTTCTCAAGTTGAAATAACTGAAAAATAAACAAGCCTCAACTTGTAATACTGTAGGATTCTTTGGGCAAAATATTGAGTGATGTGGAAAACATCAAAAGAGGATGAAAATAATATACAAAGTCATTGTACCAAAAAAATGTGGTCAATATTCAACCATTTCTAGAGGCAACATATGATCAAAAGAAAATAGTAAATAAGGAAGAAATCCAAGGTGAACTCAAGGGATTGGCACAGAACAGAGTTCTGGGAATTGATGGAATACAAATTAATAACTTTCAACAAACTGATGTAGCAGTGGGGACACTCACTCATCTATGCCAATAACTTTGGAATATAGTTGCCTGGCCAATTGATAGAAAGAAATCTAATGGTAAGGAGGTAACCTAATCAAATGCAGAAATCATAAAACCATATCATTAATATTACATACATGTAAAATTTTGTTAAAGATAATTTAAAAAGTGACTGCTACAGTATATTGACAGAGAACAGTCCAGTCAGTGGTTCAAGCTGGATGCAGACAAGGAATGAGGGATATCATTGCTGACATCAGATGGATCTTGGCTAAAAGCTGATGATACAAGGAAGATGTTTACCTGTGTTTTATTGACAGTGCAAAGATTCTCAACTGTGTGGATCATAACAAGCTATGGATAACATTGCTGAGAATGCATACCCCTGAGCACTAAATTGTGCTAATGCAAAATATGTATGTAGACCAAGAGGCAATTGTTCAATCAGAAGAAAGGTACACTAAATGGTTCAAAATCAGAAAATGTGTGTGCAAGGGTTGTATTCTTTCACAATATTTATTCAATCCATATGCTGAGCAAATAATATGAGAAACTAGAATATAAAAAAGAATGTGGCATCATGATTGGAAGAAGACTTATTTAAAACCCCTGATATACAGCTGATACAACTATACTTGCTGAGAGTGTAAAAGGACTTAAAATACTTATTGTTGAAGATCAAAGACCACAGCTTTCAGCATGGGTAAATGTAAATAAAATAATAAAATAAAAGGCCTTACCACTGGAACAATAAATAACATCATGATAAATGGAGATAAAATTGAAGTTGTGAAAGACTTTATTTGCCTGAATGCACCATTAACCTTCATGGAAGCAGCAAATTAAGAAATTAGATGACATATTGCATTAAGCAAATCTATTTCACAAGAACTCTTTAAAGTGTTGAAGATCAAAGACATCAGTGTGAGGACTAAAGTGAAACTGACCTAAGTTATGATATTTTCAATCTCCTCATATGCTTGTGAAAATTGGATGATTAATAATGAAGACTGTAGAAGAATTGATGCATTTGGTTTATGGTGTTGGAGAAGACTATTAAAGGTATCATGGACAGCAAGAAGAACAAACAAATCTGAGCTGGAAGAAGTACAATTGTTCCTTACAAACCATGATGACTAGACTTTGTCTCCTATTCTCCAGACATAATATCAGGAGGGACCAGCTCATGGAGAAGCACATTGTCTACTAAAGTGGAGGACCAGTGATAAAGTGGGAGAACCCCAATAAGATAGGATGGCACAGTGACAATAGCAATGGGCTCAAGCATGGCAGCAATTGTGAGGCTATCATATGACCTGGTGGTGTTTCATTCTGTTTTTTACAAAGGGTCTCTATGGGTCAGAAACAATTATACCTCACCTAACAACAATCGTCAATGCTCCACCATTCATAGAAATATTCACAGCAAAGGGAAATACCCATGAACAAATATCCAGTCAGACATTTTTTAATTTATGGGTATACTCCAACTCTCCCTTTTATATCCATTTGATCTGTGTATGCTATCAATGTATCCACCCACAGATCACAGTTATTGTATTATTGTGTATCTAACAGTTTCACCTCTATTCCTATTAACTCTCGTACTCTTCCCTTTGCTTTCCTGTCTTTATCATTTTTTATCTGTAAACTTCTCTTTTGTTGTAAATTGGATTTCCAGTCACCAATGCCAACATGTCTCTAGCCTCTAGCTAGTGTTTCCATGGTAATCATCAAAGAATGCATTTTATATGCCCACTAGCAGAGTAGGAGGGTCCCAGTATCTCCACACCCACAAAAGATTTGTTGTTGCAGATTATTTTTTATCATTGCTATTAATGCTGGAATGAGATGATACCAGTTTGTCGTACTGTAGTGACTTGGGTGCTTCTATGATGCTGGGAGCTATACCAATGGTATTTTAAATTCTAGCATATCACCTATGGTAGAGGGGTTTTAGGTGACGTTCCAGACTAAGAGACTAAGAAGAAAGAGAAGCAGACAACTTAAGACTAAGTCGCTGAACACCTTATCAATAGCATAAGATACAATGCAGAAACATGAATCCTTCAGTTTGGAAGGCATTCAAAAAATTTTGTGTAGAACTGCCTCCTAAAATTAGTTTATTTAATGATGTGACTGGAGCAAAGCTTTAGGGACCTTCATTTTCTTACGTGACATAACTCACAATAGGAAGAAACATATGCAAAAACTCACTAACAAAAAGAATATTGTAGTTTTTAAATGCCACCCAGTCAGTTCCAACCCATAGCTACCCTGTATAGGGTTTCCAAGGAGTGGCTGATGAGTTTGAACCATAGACATTGCAGTTCAGACAGACCTTGAAATTCCAGCACATTAATCCTACAGGACCACACCAGGATCCAAACTAAACATGAAAGGTACAAAATGTGAATTGAAGAATTCTTTCATTAGGAAATTCAGCAAACATTATCAAAATGCATTGATAACTACTAGTGATTTGAATGCAAAATTAGGAAACAAACAGAAAAGGTAAGTAGATGGAAAATATGGTCTTGGTGATAGAAATGATGTTGATGATCCCATGATAGAAATCTGCAAATCCAGTGACTTACTCATCACAAATACTATTTTGCAACAACATAAACACTTGGACCTCACCATACAGAATACACAGGATTCAAATTGACTACATTTGTGGGAAGAGGAGATACAGAAACTCAATGTCATTAGCTAAAATAATGGCTGGTGTCAGCTGTGAAACAAACCATTGCTTTCTCTTTTGAAAGTTCAGACTGTAATGAGGAAAATTAAAATAAGTCCACTAGATCCAAATGAACAAATTAAATAGCAGAACAGACAATGTCAAAGAGCAGTTCAATAAGACAAAGTAAAGTAATATAATGAAATGTGCAAAGACAAAGACCTGCAGTGAGAAAACAATAGAAGAGCACACTGGACATTTCATTAGCAGGAAAAAAGAAAAGAAAAAAGCAGAAGAAAAGATTTGAGTTCCAGGATGAAATATTGAAGGATTCTAGGAGCAAATTATTGAATGATGAAAGAAACATAAAGAGAAGATGGAAGGGATACACAGTCACTGCAATAAAAGAATTGATCATTGTTCAAATATCTCAAGAGATAGAATATGATCAATAACTGATGGTATTGAAGGAAGCAGTCCAAACTGTACTAAAAGTATAGGCAAAAAATAAGTTTCCAGGATTTGAAGGATTCCAATTAAATTGTTTCAACAAATGGGTGCAATCCCAAAGCCCCTCACTTTTCTATGTCAAGAAATTTAGATGATAACTTCTGACTAATCAACTGAAAACAGTGCATATTTGTGCTAATTCCAAAGAAAGGCAACACAACAAAGGATTGAACACTATTATTAATATTATATATAAGTAAAATTTTGCTAAAGAAAATTCAGACTGTTGCAGCCATACATTGAAAGGGAGCTGCCACATTGAAACACAAAAAGTGGAATAAAGTATGCTGTTGCTAATGTGACATGCAGGAATACCAGAAAGAGGTTTACTAATGCTGTATTAACTATGCAAAGACAATTGCCTGTGTAGATCATAATAAACTGTGAATTATGCATCATTGTACTCATAAGAAACCTATACAGAGATGAAGAGGTAGTAGTTTGAACAGAATAAGGAGATAGTGAATGGCTTAAAATCAGGAAAGGTTTTGAAACAAGGTTGCATCATTTCATAATAGATAGTCAATCTGTATTCTGAGTAATTAATCTGAGAGGCTACATAATATGAAGAAACATGACATCAGGATTGGAAGAAGACTAATTATCAAACTGTGTTAAGCATTGCTTGCTGGAAGCAAAGATGACTTAAAATACTTAATGATGAATATCATTGATTATAATCATCAGTATGTATTGCAAGTCAATGTAAAGAAAACAAAAATACTCACAACCAGACCAACAAATGACTTCATGATAAATGAAGAGAAGAATGGATTTGTCAAATACTTAATTTTTCCTTGGATCCTCAGTCAACACTGATGGAAGTAGCAGTCAAGAAATCAAACAAGGACATCAAAGAATTTCATCAGAAGAGTAAAAATGGAGCCTACAGAATAGGAAAAATCTTTTGCAGTGACATATCAGACAAGGGACTAATTTCTATAATCAGTGTAATGGTTACAAATTGGGCTGTTAATCTCAAGGTCAGCAGTTCGATACTACCAGCGGTTCTGTGGGAGAAAGATGAGGCTTTCTGTTCCCATAAGATTTACAGCTTCAGAAAACCTATACAGGGTCCCTACGGGTTAGAAATAACTTGACGGCCTTTAACAAAAACAACATAGAAAACTACAACATCTTTACAAGAAAGAGACAAATAACCCAATTAAAAAAATGTCACAGGACATGAACAGACACTTCACTAAGGAAGAAATTTGGGCAGCCAAAAAACATATAAAGAAATGTTCATGATCATTAGCCATTGGTGGTTATGTGCCGTGGAGTCAGTTCTGACTCATAGTGACCCTGTACAGGATTTCTGAGGCTGTAAATCTTTATGGGAGCAGAAAGCCTCATCTTTCTCCCACAGAACAACTGGTAGTTTCGAACTACTGACCTTGCGGTTCACAGCCCAATTTGTAACCACTATGCTACCAGAGCGTCTTAGCCATCAGAGAGGTGCAAAACAAAGTAACAATGAGCTATCATCTCACATCAGCTTTAACAGCGAAGTTAAAAAATGCAGAGGACAATAAATGCTGACAAGGATATGGGGAGACTGAGACCCTCCTATATTCTTGGTGGGAATGCAAAATGGTCCAGTCACTTTGGAAAACAGTGTGGCACTTCCTCAGAAAGTTGGAAATAGAAATATCTTATAATCCAGAAATTCCTCTACTTGGTATACATCACAAGAAATACAAGCCATAACACATATAGATATATGCACACCAATGTTCATAACACCACTATTCACTAGAGCAAAAAGATGGAGACAGCCTAAGTGCCCATCAATGGAAGAATGGATAAACAAGCTTTGGTACATACACACAATGGAATATTACACTACCTTGAAGAATAACAAGGAAGTTGTAAGCCATCAAATAACATGGATGAACATTGAGAACATTATGTTGAGTGAAATTAGTCAATCACAAAAGGACAAATATTGCATAAGATCATTATTGTAAAAGTTTAAGAAAAGATACCCATACTAAAAGGGGAAAAATTCTTTGTTGATTATCGTGGGGTGAGGTGGGGCTTTGGGGGAGGTGGAGGGAGGTGATGGTAGAGAACAGGGTAGGGTGCAGACACATCATAGTTTGAGTGTTGGGGAGATAAATGCACAAGAAGGGGGGCTATTTAATTTCATTTCAATAACTACAATCCCCTCTGTGCATCATTTAACTGTATTTGATTCTATTCCTTCTCTTTTATGTATTTATTTATTTTTGATGTACACACAAACTTTCAGGAATATATAATTATTTAAACAACCAAAGGACACATTCTCCAAGACTGCCTCCTGGTCGTCAACACACAGCCTTTCTTTTCTCTTGCGTCTGGAGTCCTCAGCTGCTCTATCTCTCCATGTATTCATCTCTGCTTTCATCTTTGGTGTTGCTGCTTCTCTGGTTAGAAAGAGACTCAGGATAAACAAAGCACTGCTTAAGAAGAAGAAAAAGTTGGAACCCTCTCATTCCCCAACTTTAAATTATTACATGGCTACAGTGGTCAAAATAGCTTGGTACTGGTAAAATGAAAGATACATTGATCTATGGAACAGAACTGAGAATCCAGAAATTAACCCACCCACATATAGCCAACTGATTTTTGGCAAAGTACCTGAACATATCACATGGGGAGGGGATAGTCTCTCTTCAGCAGATGGTGCTGGCAGAACTGGAAAGCGATATAAAAAAGATTGAAACAAGACCTTTACTTCACACCTTATAAAAAAAAAACAACTCAACATGGATTAAAGACCTAAATGTGAATCCCAAATTTATGAAGGCCATAAATGAAAAAATAGGGACAAATATGAGGGCACTAATTCAGGGAATACACAGACTACCAAACATTTGAAAACAACACACAGGTGGACAAAATAGATGAGTGGGACATACTAGATACTAATAAATGTTGAAAAGAAGAGTCGTGTGATAGCATCAACAATTTCATACAAGAAGAAAACAAAAGGTCATTAAAAAGACAGGAAGGAAAGAAAAATATTAAAAGGATGTCATCATAGACTCTGAAGCTTGTTCTTGAGTGTAGAGAAACTAATGCTACTAGAAGACATGAGGAATTCAAAGAGCTGAACAGAGTATTTCAATGTGTACATCGAAAAGGCAAAGCATTATAATGAAATGTTCAAAAACCTAGAGTTTAAAAGCCAAAATGGAAGGACACACTCAGTATTTCTCAAGCTGAAAAAACTGAAGAAAAAATCAAATCTCAGGTTGTAATATTGAAAGATTCTATGGGAAAAATATTTAATGATAAATGAAATAGCAAAAGAAGATGGGAAGAATATACAGTTATTCTACCATAAATATATGGTCAATGTTCAAACATTTCAAAACAGCATAGGATCAAGGATTGATGCTACCTTAGGAAGAAGTCAACACAGTCCAATGCCTTAGTAGATTGGTTTCTCTAATACACAGAAATCAAATTGATTATATCTGAGGGAAAACCCCATATCATCAGCCAAAATAATGTAAAGATTGTTGTTTCAAAAAATGGTGTTGGCAAAATTAAAAATCCATTTGCAGAAGAATGATACAAGACCCACGTATCACACCTTACACAGAAATGAAGTCAATGTAGATTAATTATCTAAATGTAAACCTTAGAAATTTTAAGATAACCAATGAAAAAACAGAGACAAATTTTGGTGTTGGTAAGAGGCTTCAAGTCAGATGTATATGGATTCTGTATGTGGATTCCAAGGAGCAACTGGTAAGTTTGTACCATCGACCTTTCATTTCAAACTGACTTTGAGACCCAGTACTCATCCTACAGTATCACACCAGGACACAAGTAGGTCCTGAATGCACAGTCAAATGTCATGAAAAATGTACAAACCCCAAAAAGCAAAATAAATGACTGTATCATAAGCATGGACTATAACTGAAGTTTGCTGGTTCAAACCTACCAGTTGCTCCATGGACCTTATACAAAGAGCTGTGAGTCACAACTGACTTCACTCTGAATAACAACAATATGTGCATCACGAATTTCACCAAAAGAGAAAAAGAAGAATCCACAATCTGTGAAGTTGTTTTGTTTTAAAATGACATATCAGACAAGGGACTACTTGATAAAATTTATAGAAAATTGAACATCTCAACAAGAAAAAAGACAATCCAACTCAAAAATGGGCAGAGGATATTAACAGACACATCACCAAAGAAGATATACAGATAGCCATGAAACTTATGAAGAAATGTACGCAATCATTGGTATTTCTTGGTGTTGTCATGTGGTGCTGAATCAGTTCTGACTCATACCTACACTGTGCATGCACAACAGAAAAGAACATTGCCTGGTACTGCACCATCCTCACAATTGTTGTTATGTTTTATCCCTTTATTGCCCTCGCTGTGACTACCCATCTCTTAGAGGATCATTCTCTTTTTTGATTACTCTCCACTTTGCCAAGAATTATGCCCTTCTCCAACAACTGTTCATTCCTGATGACATGTCCAAACTATGAGAGATAAAGCTTCCACAGCCTGGCATCTAAGGAGCATTCTAGCTGCACTTTTTCAAAGATAGAATTGTTTGTTCTTCTAGCAGTCCATCTTACTTATTCATTCAGTCTTCCTTATTCACTGTCACTTGAAGGGGAGCCATCAAGGCAAGCAATCAAGTCCCTTCAGGACAAACCCCTCTCCAAGAATGAAACTCAGAGGGAACACACAAACAAGCACACAAGCTTGCAGGTGACTTCATTGGTCTACTTGTGAAAGTAATGAAAATATAGATTGTAATATAGACAGTAATTGTAATATATATTGTAAAATAGACAGTAATGAAAATGTGGATTGAGTTCAACCACGTTCCATAGAATCCTGTTGATCTTGAGATATGAGAGAGAAAAGAAAGGACTGGTTGGTCTGAAGTTTGTGGAGACTTATGAACTCCTGAGATGATGGACATTGACCTAGCCTTGTAGGACTTGAGCTGAGAATGAAGCATTCAGCTGCTATGTAGTAGGGGGAGCCATATAAGAACACTCAATCCTGCAGATAGTACCTATCTGACCAAGCTTTGATGGCTTGATAATCAGAGCTCGACTAGAGGAAGATTAAAAACAAAAATTGATAAAGGAAGCAAGTGTAAATTATTACAATTTGATTAACTTGACCTATACTTATGGGTGTAGTAGCTCAAAATACCAACTGAGAGGGAAGGAGTCTTCATCAAGGATCAAGCCTATCCCCTCTGTATACAAGGTTGATAGGGATGGGCAATTTAGGCATTGGCTACCTATATTGCGGGGTAAGGCGGGTATAAAAACACGAAGTGGCTGGCTTACAAGTTTTCAAGAGGGAGTTTAGTTTTAGAGTGTGTCTGTGTAGGTGGGTGGAGATAGAATCCCACTAATAGTTTTCATTTTGTAACAAAAAGGGGGGAATAGTTAAACGTACACTTCAGGAACAGAGGACCCTACTAGGACCATCAAAGAGAAAAGCATGAGCAGAACATGGTTAGCGTTCCATTCTATACAACTTCTGCCTTTACAGTTGTGACAAGCACAATTAGTCATGATAACAATTACTCACTATTGAATCAAAAGAATCCTATCCTCATCTCTGTTCACTAATCCCATCTAGACAAGACAAAACAACCAGATGTTCTGAGGGAGAACGATGAGTCTTTCTGCTCCTATAAATATTCCCAGCCTTGGAAACCCTGTACAAGGCTCGCTATGAGTCAGAACCAACTCCACGGCACATAACAGCAATATAATTGGTTTAAGGTACCTAAATATAATTATTTTGAATTATTCCTCAGGTAGTTCCATTACCTTCTCTTTCTTTAAAATGTTTTCTGGCTAATTCTTGGTCCCTTTTTTGGGTCAATATGTCTTGCTTCTTCATGTGAACTGAAATTGTTTCTTTCTCTGTCATGGTGTCATATTTTTATTTAATTGATAATTGCATGTTAATATGTTATTAGTGTCTCACCAACTGCCTCCTGATGGGTATGATTAGAGAACTGAAGCAAGTGCACAATTCTGTTCTCCATTCATGCAGCTCTGTTTAGGGGAGGTTTGGCTTGTGTTGGCTATGTTTAGGAGCATTTATGACTCTTATTCAATGGGTGGACCTGAAAGGATATGATTGTTGCTGGTTGTTGTTATTTCCCATTGGTTGGGACAAGAAGAGAAAATAGATAAGCACACACACACATATACACACAAGAAAACAAATAAATCATAGAAAAAAAGAAAATAACAAAGGTGAAAAAAGTAACAGGCAACAGAAATTTTAAAAAATGAATAATTGAAAAGAGAAAAGAGGGTTAGGAAAATGAAGTTGTAGAGACAAAAGGGAAAAAGAAAAAAAAAAAAAAACACTAAACAATTCTATGAATATGGCTGGTGAAAAAAGAAAGAGACTATAAACGTGTAAAGAAACATCAAGTAAAAAAGAAAGAAATAGAAGAGGAGGTGGTAAGAGAAACAGAAGAGGAGAAAGCATCAGAATAAATAGAGAAGAGAAAGATAATTAAAAGAAGATTTAAAAAATTATAAAATGAAAGTAATTTAAAATCAAACAAACAAATAATAGTGCAGTTCCCTGTCCCAGAGAGACTAAAACTATAGGTGGCTCCTGCCAGCCAAATAGTTCAGAAGGAGTGTGAGCTAGGAATGCAACAACAGAATTCCTGAACCTAACAGGAGTTTCTATAAGACTAGATGTCATCTATATTCAGAAAACCTAATATGGAAGTAATTCATGTAGCTGGATTTAGTGTCATACATGAGTAGAGGGCAGTTAGAAGCAGGATGCTTGTTTATGAGTTTCTGCTAGTCTAGTGCTTGACTGTTGGCTTTGCAGTTTCTTCAGATCTGAAAGAGAACACAGCTGCCCCTGTCTCATACTGACCCATCTCACAATTCCATGACTCTGAACTCCAGAAAAGCAGGATTTGTACTGAACATGGATGAGAGTGGGGGATGATCACATCTCTGGTCACCAGTAGAATACAGGAAACAAGAAAGATTCTAGCAATTCTCATCTGCTCTGCCAGGTCACAGCCTGCCACCAGACCTGCCATCACATTTCAATATCTTTGTCTTCTTGACCAGCCCTATGAAATTTTATGTTCAGCTCTTTTATTGCATAATTTCTTTGATTCACTTTACCTACTCTACATTCCAAAACATGCTTCAGAGTATCTTCTGACAGTCTTTTTTTCTTGTTTTTTTTTCTAAGTTATCTTTTGCTATCTTCATGTATGATGTTCTTGATATCATCCCTCCAATTCTCTTACCTTTGGTCATTAGAATTCAATGTAACAAATGTTGTTTAGGATGATTTCTAAATTCAAGTTGGATATATTCAAGGTCATGCTTTTTTATCCTCATAAGTTGTTTTAATTTTCTTCAATTTCATTCTGAACTAGCATGTTAACAATTGATGATGTTTTCAACAATTGACCTCTGGTCTTGCTTTGGTTGATGTTATTGAGATTTTATATTATTAGAAATGAAGAGAAACAGATGCAAATATCAATTAATAATCAGAACATGGAATATATGAAGTATGAATCTAGGAAAATTGGAAGTTATAAAAAATGAAATGGAACACATAAACATAGATATCTATGCATTAGTGGGCTGAAATAAACTGGTATTCAACATTTTTAATCTGATAGTCATATGACTTACTATGCCAGGAATGACAAATTGAAAAGGAATAGCATCACATTCGTCATCAAAAAGAACATATCAAGACCTATCTTGAAATGCAACAATGCCTGTACTAGGATAATATCCATATGCCTACAAGGAAGACCATTTTATACCATTCCTATTCAAATGTATGAACTAGCCACTTAAGCCTGTGATAATGAAATTGAAGAATTCTACCAACTTCTTTAATCTGGAACATGTCATCAAGATATATTGAAAATTACTGATGATTTGAATGCAAATCTTGGAAACAATGAGAGATGATCAGAATCTGGAAAACATGGCCTTGGAAATAGAATAAATATTAGAGATCTCATGATACAATTTTTCAAGGCCAGTGATATCTTCATTGAAAATACCTTTTTTTAAACAATATAGAAGACAACAATACACATGGATCTCATTAGATGTAATACACAGAACTCAAACCAACTGTATCTGTGGAAAGACACAGTGGAAAAGCTCCATACCATCAACCCAAACAAGGTCAGAGGAAGACTGTGCAATAGTTCATCAATTGTTCATATGCAATTTCAGGGTAAAACTGAAGAAAGTTGAAACAAGTCCACAAGAGACAAAATATGCCCTTGAACATATCCTACCTGAATTTAGAGACCATCTGAAGAACAGCTTTGATGCATTAGCCACTAAAGGTGAAAGACCAGAAGAGTTGCGGGATGACATCAAGAATATCATACAGGAAGAAAGTAAAAGGTCATTAAGAAGATAAGAAAGAAAAAAAAACACCAAAATGGATGTCAGAAGACATGCTGAAACTTGCTTTCCAGTGTAGCGATGCTAAAGCAAATGGAAAAAATGAGGAGGTAATATAGCTTAATAGAAAAATTCAAAAGGCAGCTCGAGAAGACAGTTAAACATTACAACTAATTGTGCTAAGACATGGCAAAGACACTCAGCATTCCTCAAGCTGAGTCAACTGGAAAAAAAAATGAAACCACAACTTGTAATGTTGAAGAATTCTATGGGCAAAACATTGAATGTTGCAGAAAATATCAAAAGAAGATGAAAGGAATACACAGGATCACTGTACCAGAAAGAGCTGATTGTTGTTCAACCATTTGAAGAGGTAGAATATGCTCAAGAGCCAATAATATTGATGGAAAAAGTCCAAAGCGCAGTGAAGGCATTAGCAAAATATAAGGCCCCTGAAACTGATGGAATACAAACTGAAAACTTTCAACGAACTGATGCAGCATTGGAGACAATTACTCATCTATGCCAACATATTTGTAAGATAACTACCTGGCCAACTGACAGGAAGATATACATATTTGTGCCCATTCCAAACAGAGGAGACCCAATGGAATGCAGAAATAGTCAGAAAAGATCATTAATATCTCATGCAAGCAAAATTTTGCTAAAGAAAATTCTAAAATGGCTGCAACTGTATATTGACAGAGAACTTCCAGAGATTCAAGAGAGATTCAGAAGAGATGTAGACCGAGGGTTATCACTACTGATGTCACATGGATCTTGACTGAAAGCAGAGAATACCAGAAAGATGTTTACCTGTACTTTATTGACTAAGCTAATGCTTTGAATGTATGGATCACAACCTGCTATAGATAGTATTTTGGAGAATGAGTATTCCAGAATACTTAATTGTGCTCATGAGGAATCTGTACATAGACCAAGAAAAAGTTGTTTGAACAAGGGAACACTGAGTGGTTTAAAGTTAGGAAAGATGTGTGCCAGGGTTATATTCGTTCAGCATATTTATTAAATCTGAAGGTTGAACACATAATCCAAGAACCTGGACTATATGAAAAATATGTGGATCAGGATTGGAAGAAGATTTATTAACAACCTGAAATATGCAGATGATTCAACCTTGCTTGCTAAAAGTGTAGAGATCTTAAAATACTTACTGATGAAGATCAAAGACCACAGCTTTCAGTATGGTTGAACTCCTGTGTAACAGGAAACAAAAATCCTCATACCTGAACCAATAAATAGCATCCATATAAACGGAGAAAAGTTTGTCAAAAGCCTTCATTTTGCTTTGATCAACCATCAACATTCATGGAAGCAACAGTCAAGAAATCACACAATATATAGCATTAGGCAAATATGCTGCCAACCCTCTATAGTGTTGAAGAGAAAAGATGTCAGTTTGAGGACTTATGTGCATCTTAACCTAGCCACGGTATTTTCAATAACCTTATATGCAGGCGAATGTTGGACAGTGAGTAAGGAAGACCATAAAATATTTGATGCATTCAAGCTATGGTGTTGCAAAAAATATTAAAAGTACTATGTGCTGGACTTCTGGTTTGCCACGGCGGCCAGACGGCACAGATGAGAGAGGCTCCAGGTTCGGGGGAGGTGAACTCATGAAAGAAACCTTCCTATGGCGAACCCACACCCTTACAGCCACCATAAGTCTCAATACTTTGAAATCTTAAACTCGCTTTTTTAAAAAAAAATCACCGTACTGAGAAACTGCTGGCTTTTTAAACTTGTGCCCGCCACTTGGGGAACAGGGCTGGAACCAACTCGTGCCGAAAGCGGCGCTTCAAATAATGGAGTCTTGAACAGGTGGAGCCACTGGAGACAAGGGGAAAAGAAAGTGAGTGTCATCTGCCCCACTGTGTGTAATTTCGACACTTGAAGTGGGCAGAGAGTAGTCAGTCAACAAAGAGAGGAGAAAAAAAAAAAAAAAAAAGGGAAAAAACGGCAGCTGTTTGATGTCAGCAGGCAAGGACTGTGATTGCCCAGCGGAGTGGCCTCTACCCCGCCCAATTGAACTGAGCTCACCCGCCCCATTACCCCCTCGATCCCTGCACACCCGCCTTCCTGGACCCCGACCAGACCAGACCTCGAGCACCCACCTGAGCGTGGCCTAACCTTTGGAGTGCACACACACCCCACCGACCCTGCCAGTGCGCCATAACAGGCTAGAGCCCCGCATGGGCCACCCAAAACCCTGCCCCCCATAGCCCCCCCATACTGCTTGCAGGACCTCACGCAAGCGCCACCCTGGCCACAGGACACACCGCTAGCCCCTCACTGCCTGACTGATCCCATGCAACACAACCCCGCCCACCAGGCCCACCAGGCTCCCCCAAGAGATTGTTCCCTCTGCCTCAGACAGGTTGCCCACACCCTGCTGACCCTGCCCACACACCATAACAAGCTAGAGCCCTGCCCAGCCACCCGGAACCCCGTGGGAACCACCCTGCTACAAAGGTTATTCAACTGCAAGGTCGGTGGTTCATACCCACCAGTCAATCCTGAGAAAACTGCGCGCTCAGCCCAGGCTGAAACACGGATGTGCCCCTATCTGGGTCTGCCTTTTTGCGCTGGTCTAGCAGGAGTCCTGGCATGGCTCTGAGGGTTGAGATGGCACACTACAGAGCCTTTTGAACTGCAAGGTCGGTAGTTCAAGCTCACCAGACGCTCCTTGGGAACCCCATCTGGGTCAGACTTTTTTCGCTGGTTTAGCAGAAGTCCCAGTGTGGCTCTGAGGGCTGGAGCGCCACTACAGAGCCTTTTGAACTGCAGGGTTGGTGGTTCAAGCTCACCAACCGCTCCTCAGAAACTCTATACAGGGTCATTACGGGTTGCAATTGATTCAACAGCGCCTAACAACCAGGAGAG
>NW_006409038.1:0-565 GCF_000296735.1 Chrysochloris asiatica | reverse complement strand
TTTTGTTTTTGCTTTTGATTCTGACTTTGTTTTTTACCTGGCTGCTGTTGTCTGGCTGATACAAGCCTCCCTTCTGCTATGGGAGGACTCTTTGTCTCCCTATATTACATGAGAAGAGTCAGCAACTGCTGCCAAATAGATAAGCTGCAATCACACTGTATAAAACACCAAAACCCAGGCAATAATCAATTTCAGCTGTCAGATACCAAGGAAACAAGCAGCACCTGTGAAAGTTACTGTGAGTCAAGCAATAAGAAGAGTGAAAAGGGAAGACCACACCCTGATCACATCTTCCTGAAAGAAACCAGAAAGCATAAAAACAGTATCAAAATACATACCCATTTAAGTATTAGGGCCACAGATAAACATCAAACATGTCCAAGAAGCAAAAACAGATGACCATATCAGCACATATCCAGAAAAAAAGATAAAATATCTGAGACAAATGACCCAGAAGTAGATCTAGACTCCATTCTGGAAGGAGAGCAGGCCCTGGAAATGCCTGAGAAAGAATTCAGAAAAATGATTATAAAATGTTTCAAAACACTTTACAATGGAGTTGAGA
>NW_006409037.1:741461-742031 GCF_000296735.1 Chrysochloris asiatica | reverse complement strand
AGTTGGACTCATCTGCCCTGTAGGTAGAACTATGTATATGGAATTGTTGCACTACCATGTCATATAGCTAGCTCTCTGTATATGGACATTTTGGACTCGTCTGACACTTAGCTATCTCTCTGTACATGGATATGTTGGTCAGATCTCCCAAGTAGTTAGCTCTCTGTATATGAACATGTTGGACTGCTCCATGTAGCAAGCTTTCTGTGTATGGACACGTTGGACACATCTGCCATGTACCTAGATCTCTGTATATGGAAATATTGCACTACCCTACCAGGAAGTTAGATCTCTATATATATACAGGTTGGACTCATCTGCCTAGTAGATAGAAATCTGTATATGGAAATGTTACACTCTCCTGCTATGTATATCACTCTCTTTATATAGACAAGTTGGACTCATCTGTCTTGAAGCTAGAACTCTGTATATGGAAATGTTGCACTACCCTGCCATGTAGCTAGCTCTCTCTATATGGACATTTTGGACTTCTCTGCCACATAGCTAGCTCTCTATACATGGATATGTTACACTGATCTGCGAAGTAGGTAGCTCACTGTTTATGAACAT
>NW_006409037.1:739773-741123 GCF_000296735.1 Chrysochloris asiatica | reverse complement strand
CTCTCTCTGTATGAACACGTTGGACTCATCTGCCTTGTAGGAAGTCCTCTATATATACACATGTTGGACTCATCTGCCATGTAGCTAACTCTCAGTATATGGACAAATTGAACTCATCTGCTATGTAGCTAGTGCCCTGTATATGGACATGTTGGACCACTCAACCGTGTAGCAGTCTCTAAGTTTATGGACACATTGGACTCATCTGCCATGTAGCTATTATTCTGTGTATGGAAATGTTGGACTACTCTGTCATGTAGAAAGTTCTCTGTATAGGGACACGTTGGACTCATATGCCATGTCGCTAGAACACTGTATATAAAAAGGTTGCACTACTCTGCCACGTAGCTAGCTCTCTGGATATGGACATTTTGGCTCGTCTTCCAATTAGCTAGCTCACTGTGCTTGTATATGATGGACTGATCTGCCTTGTAAGTATCTCTCTGTATATGAACATATTAGACTTGTCTGCCATGGAGCTTGCTTTAAGTATATGGGCATGTTGGACACATCAGCCATGTACCCAGCTCACTCTGTATGAACATGTTGGATTCATCTGCCTTGTAGCATGTCCTCTATATAAACACAAGTTGGACACATCTGCCATGTATCTAACTCTCAGTATATGGACATGTTGGACTCATGTGCCATGTAGCTAGTACTCTGTATATGGACATGTTGGACTCATCTGCCATGTATCTAGAACTCTGTATATTGACACGTTGGACTCATCAGCCATGTAGCCAGCTCTCTCTGTATGAATACGTTGGACTCATCTGCCTTGAGCTAGTCCTCTATATATTCACACGTTGGACTCATCTGCCATGTTGCTAACTCTCAGTATATGGACATGTTGGTCTAATCTGCCATGTAGCTATCTGTCAGTGTATCGATATGTTGGAATCATCTGCCATGTACTAGTACTCTGTATATGGACATGTTGGACTCATCTGCCATGTAGCTAGCTCTCTGTATATGGACATTTTGTACTCATCTGCCAAGTAGCTATCTCTCTGTGCATGGATATGTTAGACTGATCTGTCATGTAGGTAGCTCTCTGGATATGACATATTGGACTTGGCTGCCATGTAGCTAGCTCTCTGTATATGGACATGTTGGACTCATCTACCATGTAGCCAGCTCTCTCTGTATGAATACGTTGGACTCATCTGCCTTGAGCTAGTCCTCTATATATTCACACGTTCGACTCATCTGCCATGTGGCTAACTCTCAGTATATGGACATGTTGGTCTAATCTGCCATGTAGCTATCTGTCAGTGTATCGATATGTTGGAATCATCTTCCATGTACTAGTACTCTGTATATGGACATGTTGGACTACTCTGCCAT
>NW_006409037.1:728626-738283 GCF_000296735.1 Chrysochloris asiatica | reverse complement strand
GCACTACTCTGCCATGTAGCTAGATCTCAGTATAGGAATATTATGAACTTGTCTGCCAAGTAACTAGTTCACTGAGCATGGATATGATTGACTGATCTGCCTTTTAGGCAGCTCTCTATATGAACATATTGGACTTGTCTGCCATGTAGCTAGCTCTGTATATGGACATGTTGAACTCATCATACATGTACCCAGGTCTCTCTGTATGAACACGTTGGATTTATCTGCCTTGTAGCTAGTCCTCTATACATACACATGTTGGACACATCTGCCATGTAGCTAACTCTCAGTATATGGACATGTTGGACTCATCTGCCATGTAGCTAGAACTCTGTATATGGAAATGTTGCACAACCCTGCCATGTAAATTCCTCTCTGTATATATACATTTTGGTCTCGTCTGCCATGAAGCTAGCTCTCTGCATGGATATGTTGGACTGATGTGTCATATAGGTAGCTCGCTGTAGATGAACATATTGGATTTGCCTGTCATGTAGCTAGTTCTCAGTATATCGACATGTTGCATTCATCAGCCATGTAACCAGCTCTCTGTGCATGAATATGTTGGACTCATCTCCCTTGTAGCTAGTGCTCTAAATATACACATGTTGGACTCATGTGCCATGTAGCTGTCAGTATATGAACATATTGGACTTCTCTACCATGAAGTTAGCTCTCAGTGTATAGACACATTGGATTCATCTGCCATGTATGTAAAACTCTGTATATGGAAATTTTGCATTTCCCTGCCATGTAGTTAGCTCTCTGTACATAGACATTTTGGACTCGTCTGCCCTATAGCTGGCTCTTTATGCTGGATGGATTTGGATGTATGTAGCTCTCTGTATATGAACATATAGGGAGTTTCTGCCATGTAGCTAGCTCTATGTATATGGACATGTTGGACTCATCAACCATGTAGTCAGCTTCCTCTGTATGAACATGTTGGTCTCATCTGCTTTGTAGCAAGTCTTCTATATATACACATATTGGACTCATCTGCCATGTAGCTAACTCTCACTATATGGACGTGTTGTACTCATGTGCCATGTAGCTAGCTCTCGGTATATGGACATTTTGAACTTATCTGACATGTAGCTAGCTCTCTGTGCATTCATATGTTGGACTGAACTGCCATGTAGTTAGCTCTCTGTATATGAACATGTTGGACATGTCTGCCATGTAGCTAGCTCTCAGTATATAGACATGTTGGACTCATCAGCCATGTAGGCAGCTCTCTCAGTATGAAAATGTTGAACATATCTGCTTTGTAGCTAATCCTCTTTATATACAAATGAAGGACTCATCTGCCATGTAGCTAACTCTCAGTATATGGACACGTTGGAGTCATCTGCCATGTACCTAGTACTCTGTATATGGAAATGTTGGACTACTCTGTCATGTAGCTAGCTCTCAGTATATGGACACGTTGGTCTCATCATCCATGTAGCTAGAGCTGTGTATATGGAAATGTTGTAATACCCTGCCATGTAGCTAACTCTCTGCATATGTACATTTTGGTCTCGTCTGCCAAGTAGCTAGCTCTCTGTGAATGGATATGTTGGACTGATATGCCATGTAGTTAGCTGTCTGTATATGAACATATTCCACTCATCTGCCATGTAGCTAGTTCTCTATGCAGGAACATGTTAGACTCTTCTGCCATGTAACTAGTCCTCTATATATACACAAGTTGGAATCATCTGCCATGTAGCTAACTTTCAGTATATGGACATGTTGGGCTCATCTGTCATGTAGTTAGCCCGCTGTATATGGACATGTTGGACTATTCTGCCATGTAGCTAGAACTCTGTATAAAGAAATGTTGCACTACTCTGCCATGTAACTAGCTCTCTGTATATGGACATTTTGGACTCACCTGCCATGTAGCTAGAAATCTGTATATGGAAATGTTACACTATTCTTCCATGCACCTAGCTCTCTGTATATGGACATTTTGGAATCGTCTGCCATGTAGCTAGCTCTGTGTGCATGGATATGTTGGACAGATCTGCCATGTAGTTAGCTCTCTGTATATGACCATATTGGAATTGTCTGCCATGTAGCTAGATCTCTGTATATGGACATGTTGGACTCATCAGCCATGTACCCAGATATCTCTTTATGAACATGTTAGACTCATCTAAAATGTAGCTAGTCCTCTATATATATATACACTTGTTGGACACATCTGCTATGTAGCTAACTCTCAGTATATGAACATGTTGGACTCATCTGCCATGAAGTTCATACACTGTGTATGGCCATGTTGGACTACTGTGTCATGTAGCTAGCTCTCATTATATGGACATGTGGGACTCACTTGCGATGTAGCTAGAGCTCTGAATATGGTAATGTTGCACTACACTGTCATGTAGCTAACTCTCTTTATATGGACATTTTGGACTCGTCTGCCATGTAGCAAGCTCTCTGTGCATGGATAGTTGGATTGATCTGCCATGTAGGTACGTCTCTGTATATAATCATATTGGACTTCTCTGTCATGTAGGTAGCTATCTGTATATGGACATGTTGGATTCATCAGTCATGTAGCCAGCTCTCTCGGCATGAACATGTTGGACTCATCTGCCTTGTAGCTAGTCCTCTATAAATACACATGTTGGACTACTCTGCCATGTAGGTAACTCTCAGTATATGGACATATTGGACCTATCTGCAGTGTAGCAAGTACTCTGCATATGGACATGCTAGAATACTCTGCTATGTAGCTACCTGTCAGTATATGGACACATTGGACTCATATGCCATGTAGCCAGAATTCTGTATATGGAAATGTTGCACTACTCTGCCATGTAGCTAGCTCTCTGTATAGGGACACTTCAGAATTATCTGCCATGTAGCTAGCTCTCTGCATGGATATGTTGAACTGTTCTGCCATGTTGACAGCTCTCTGTGTATGAACATATTGGATTTGTCTGCCATGTAGCTAGTTCTCAATATAGTGACATGTTGGAATCATGAGCCATGTAGCCAGCTCTCTGTGTATTAATATGTTGGCATCATCTCCCTTGTAGCTAGCACTCTAAATATACACATGTTCGACTCATGTGCAATGTAGCTGTCAGTATATGGACATGTTGGATTTATCTCTCATGTAGCTAGTACTCTGTATTTGGACATGTTAGAGTACTCAGCCATGTAGCTAGCTCTCAGTATATGGACACGGTGGACTCATCTGCCATGTAGCTAGAACTCTGTATATGGAAATATTGCACTATTCTTCCATGTAGCTAGCTCTCTGTATATGTTCATTTTGAACTCATCTATCATGTAGCTAGGTCCCTGCAGGGATATGTTGAACTGATCTGCCATGTAGGTATCTCTGAATATGAACATATTGGACTTGTCTTCCATGTAGCTAGCTCTCTGTATATGGACATGTTGGAATCATCAGCCATGTAGCCAGCTCTCCTTGTATGAACATATTGGACTCTTCTGTGTTTTAGATAGTCTTCTATATATACTTATGTTGGTTTCATCTGCCATGTAGTTAACTCTCAGTATATGGACATGTTGGACTCATCTGCCATGTAGCTAATAGTCTGTATATTGACATGTTGGGCTACTCTGCCATGTAGCTAGCACTCATTATAAGTACATGTGGGATTCATCTGCCATGTAGCTGGAGCTCTGAATATGGAAAAGTTTAACTACATTGCCAAGTATCTAACTCTCTTTTTATGGTCATTTTGGAACAGTCTGCCATGTATCTAGCTCTATGAGAATGGGTATATTAGTCTAATCTGCTATGTAGGCAGCTCTCTGTATATAAACATATTGGACTTGTCTGCATTGTATCTACCTCTCTGTATATGGACATGTTGGACTCATCAGCCATGTAGCAAGCTCTCTCTGTATGAACATTTTGGACTCATCCACTTTTTAGATAGTCTTCTATATATACTCATCTTGGACTCATCTGTCATGTAGCTAACTCTCAGTATATGGACATGTTGGACTCATCTGCCATGCAGCTAGTACTCTGTATATGGACATCTTGGACTACTCTGACATGTAGCTAGCTGTCTATATGTGTACATTTTTTACTTGTCTGGCATGTAGCTAGCTCTCTGTCCATGGATATGTTGGACTGATCTACCATGTAGGTAGCTCTGTGTCTATAAATATATTGGACTTGTCTGACATGTAGCTATCTCTCTGTATGAGGACATGTTGGATTCATCCGACATGTAGCGAACTCTCTCTTTATGAACATTTTGGACTCATCTGTCTTGTACATACTCCTGTATATATACACATGTTGGGCTCATCTGCCATGTAGCTAACTCTCAGTATATGGATATTTTGGACTCGTTTGCCATGTAGCTAGAAATCTGTGCATGCATATGATGGACATATCTGCCATGTAGGTAGCTCTGTGAATATGTACATATTGGAATTGTCTGCCATGCAGCTAGCACTCTGTGTATGAACATGTTGAACTCATCTGCCTTTTAGCTAGTCCTCTCTATATATACTTGTTGAACTCACCTTCTTGTAGCTAACTCTCAGCATATAGACATGTAGGACTCGTCTGCCATGTAGCTAGTATGTGGACATGTTGGTCTACTCTGCCATATAGCTAGATCTCAGTATAAGGACACGTTGAACTCATCTCCAGGTGGCTAGAGCTCTGAATATGGAAATGTGCACTACTCTGCCATGTAGCTAGCTCTCTGTATATGGACATTCTCTACTTGTCTGCCATGAAGCTAGCTCTCTGTGCATGCATAAGTTAAACTGATCTGCCTTGTGGGTCTCATCTGCCTTGTAGCTAGATCTCTATGTATACACATATTGGACTCATCTGCTATGTAGCTAACACTCAGTATATGGACATTTTGGACTGTTCCGCCATGTAGCTAGTACTCTGTATAAGGACATGTTGGACAACTCTGCCATGTAGCTAGATCTCAGTATATGAACATATTGGACTTCTCTGCCATGGAGGTAGCTCTCTGTATATGGACATGTTAGACTCATCAGTCATGTAGCCAGCTCTTTGTATGAACATGTTGGACTCATCTGCTTGTAGCTAGTAGATTACTATATATACACATATGGGACTCAACTACCATGTATCTAACTCTCAGTATATGGACATATTGGACTAATCTGTCATGAAGCTAGTACTCTGTATGTGGACATGTTGGACTCATCTGCCATGTAGCTAGCTCTCAGTTTATGGACACGTTGGAATCATCTGCCATGTAGCTAGAACCCCATATATGGAAATGTTGCACTACTGTGTCATGTAGCTAGCTCTCTTTATATGGACATTTTGGACTCGTCTGTCATGTAGCTATCTCTCTATGCATATATATTCTGGACTAATCTGCCATGTAGGTAGCTCACTTTGAACATATGGTACTTCTCAGCCATGTATCTAGCTCTCTATATATGGACATATTGCACACATAAGTCATGTATCCAGCTCTGTGTGTGAACATGTTGGATTCATCTGTCTTGTAGCTAACTCTCTAAACATACACATGTTGGACTAATGAGTCATGTAGCTAACTCTCAGTATATGGACACGTTGAATTCATCTGCCATATAGTTAGCTCTTTGTATATGGACATGTTGGACTCATCAAACATGTCAATAGCACTCTCGGTATGAACATGTTGGACACATCTGTCTTGTAGCAAATCCTCTATATGTACACATGTTGGACTCATCTGCACTGTAGCTAACTTTCAGTATATAGTATGTTGGACTTATCTGCCATGTAGCTAGAACTCTGTAAATGGAAATGTTGGACTACTCTGCCATGTAGCTAGCTCACAGTATATGCACACATTGGACTCATCTGGCATGTAGCTTGAATTCTGTATATGTAAATGTTACACTATCTGTCATGTTGCCAGCTCTGTGTATATGGACATTTTGGACTTGTCTGCCATGTAGCTAGCTCTCTGTTCATCGATATGCTGGACTGATCTGTCATGTAGATAGTTCTCTGTATAGGAACATATTGGACTTGTCTGTCATGTAGCTAGCTCTCTCTATATGGACATGTTGGACTCATCTGTCTCGTAGCTAGCCCTCTAAGTATACAAATGTTGAACTCATCTGTCATGTAGCCAACTCTCTGTGTAAGAATATGTTAGAGTTATCTGCCTTGTAGCTAACGATCTAAATATACACATGTTGGACTCATCTGTCATGTAGCTAACTCAAGTATCTGGACATGTTGATTCATCTGCCATGTAGCTAGTATTGTGCATATGGACTTGTTGGACTACTCTGCCATATAGCTAGCTCTCAGTATATGGAAACATTGGACTCATCTGTCATGTAGCTACAACCCTGTTTTTGTTAATGTTGCACTATTCTGCCATATAGCTAGCTCTCTGTATATGGATATTTTGGACTCGTGTGCCATGTAGCTAGCTCTCTGTGCATGGATATGTTGGAGTAATCTGCAATGAACATATTGGACTTGTCTGCAATGTAGATGGTTCTCACAATATGGACATAATGGACTCATAAGACATATAGCCAGCTCTCTAGTTATGAAAATGTTGAACTCATCTGTCTTGTAGCTAGCCCTCTAAGTATACAAATGTTGAACTCATCTGTCATGTAGCTAATCACAGTATATGGACATGTTGGACTCATCTGCCATGTAGCTAGCTCTCAGTATATGGATATGTTGTACTAATCTTCCATGTAACTAGATTTCTGTATATGGAAATGTTGCACTTCTCTGTCATGTAGCTAGCTCTCTGTATATGGACATTTTGGACTCGGCTGCCATGTACCTAGCTCTCTGTGCATAGATATGCTGGAATGATCTGCCATGTAGGTACCTCTTTGTATATGAACATATGAGACTTGTCTGTCTTGTAGCTAGCTCTCTATATATGGACATGTTGGACACATCAGCCATGTAGCCAGCTCTCTGCGTATGAACATTGTAGAGTCATCTGCCTTGTAGCTAACCCTCTAAACATACACAAGTTGGATTCATCTGTCATGTAGCTAACTCTCAGTAAATAGACATGTTGGATTATACTGCCATGTAGCAAGTACTCTGCATATAGACATGTTGGACTACTCTGTCATGTAGCTAGCTCTCAGTATATGCACACGTTGGACTCATCTGGCATATAACTAGAACTCTGTATATGGAAATATTGCACTACTCTGTCATGTAGACAGCTCTCTGTAAATGGACATTTTGGACTCATCTGATATGAAGTTAGTTCACTGTTCATGTATATGTTGGATTGGTCTGTCATGTAGTTAGCTCTCTGTATATGAACATATCGGACTTGTCTGCCATATAGCTACCTCTCTGTATATGTACATGATGGACTCATCAGACATGTAGCCAGCACTCCCTGTATCAACATGATGGACTCATCTGCCTTGTAGCTTGTCCTCTATATATCCACGTTAGACTCATCTGCTTTGTAGCTAGTCCTCTATATATACACATGTTGGACTCATCTGCCATGTACCTAACTCTCTGTATCTGGACATGTTGAACTCATCTACCATGTAGTTAGAAATCTGTATATGGACATGTTGTACTACGATGCCATGTAGCTAACTCTCAGTATATGGACACGTTGGACTCATCTGCCATGTAGCCAGAACTCTGTATATGGAAATGGTGCACTACTCTTACATGTAGGTAGTTCCTTTATATGGATATTTTGGACTTGTCTGCCATGTAGCTAGCTCTCTGTACATGGATATTTTAGACTAATCTGCCCTGTAGGTAGCTCTCTGTATTTGATCATATTGGACTTGTCTGTCATGTAGCTACCTCTCTGTGTATTGACATGTTGGACTTATCAGACATGTAGCCAGCACTCTCTGTATCAACATGTTGGACTCATCTGCCTTGTAGCTAGTCATTTATATATACACATGTTGGATTCATCTGCCATGTAGGCAGTACTCTGAATGTATACATGTTGGACTACTCTGTCATGTAAATAGCTCTCTCTATACTGATAAGTTGTACTCTTCTGCCATGGAGCAAGTACTCTGTATATGGAAATGTTGCACTACTCTGTCATGTAGCTAGCTCTCTGCATGTGGACATTTCAGACTTGTCTGCCATGTTGCTAGCTCCCTGTGCATGGATATGTTGGACTGATCTGCCATGTAGCCAGCTCTCTCTGTATGAATTTGTTCTACTCACCTGGCTTGTAGCTCACCCTCCACATATACACATGTTAGACTCATCTGTCATGTAGCTAACTCTCAGTATATGGACATGGTAGACTCATCTGGCATGTAGCTAGAACTCTATATGGAAATGTTGCACTACTCTGTCATGTAGCCAGCTCTCTGTATATGGAAATTTTGGACTCGTAAGCCATGTAGCTAGCTCTCTGTTCATGGATTTGTTGGATGTTGGACTGATCTGCCATGTAGGAACCTCTCTGTATATGAACATATTGGACTTGTCTGTCATGTAGCTAGCTCTCTGTATATGAACATGTTGGACTCACCTGCCTTATAGCTGTTGTTGTTGTTGTTGTTAAGTGCCGTCAAGTCAGTTCCGACCCATAGCGACCCTGTACAGGGTTTCCAAGGGTATAGATCTTTACGGGAGTAGAAAGCCTCATCTTTCTCCTGTGGAGCGGCGGATAGTTTCGAATTGCTGACCTTAAGGTTCGCAGGCCGATTCGTAACCACTACACTACCAGAGCTCCTGCCTTATAGCTAGTCCTCTATAAATACATGTTGGACTCATCTGCCATGTAGCTAGGACACTCTATATAGACATGTAGAACTACTTTGCCATGTAGCTTACTCTCAGTATATGGGCAAGTTATTCTCATCTGCCATGTAGTTAGAACTCTGTATTTGGACATGTTGGACTACTCTGCCATGTAGCTGGCTCTCTGTATATAGTCAATTTGGACTCGTCTGCTATGTAGCTAGCTCTCTGTGCATAGATATGCTGGACTGATCTGCCATATAGGTATCTCTCTGTATATGAACATATTGAATTTGTCTGCAATATAGGTAGCTGTCAGTATATGGACATGTTGGACTCATCAGCCATGTAGCCAGTACTCTCTGTGTGAATATGTTTGACTCATCTGCCTTGTAGATAGTCCTCTAAACATATACATATTGGACTTATGTGCCATGTATCTAACTCTCATTTTATGGACATGTAGGACTTATCTGCCATGTAGATAGTACTCTGTATATGGACACGTTGAACTACTCTGCCATGTAGCTAATACTCAGTACATGGACACGTTGAACTCATCTGCCATGTAACTGGTTCTCCGTATATGCACACGTTGGACTCATCTGACATGTAGCTAGAACTCTGTACATGGAAATGATGCACTACTCTGTCATGTAGCTAGCTCTTTGCATATGGACATTTTGGACATATTTGCCATGTAGCTAGCTCGCTGTGCATGGATATGTTGGACTGATCTGCCATGTAGCCAGCTCTCTCTGTATGAATATGTTCTACTCACCTGGCTTGTAGCTCGCCCTCCAAACATACACATGTTGGTTTCATCTGCCTTGTAGCTATCCCTCTAAATATTCACATGTTTGACTCATTTTCCCTGTAACTAACTCTCAGTATATGGACATGTTGTACTCATCTGCCATGTAGCTAATATTCTGTATATGGCCATGTTG
>NW_006409037.1:717501-728300 GCF_000296735.1 Chrysochloris asiatica | reverse complement strand
TTGGATTCAACTGCCATGTAGCTAACTCTCAATATATGAACATGTTGGACTCATCAGCCATGTAGCTACTACCATGTATATGGAAATGTTGCACTAATCTGCCATGTAGCTAGCTCTGTGTATATGGTCATTTAACACTTGTATGCCATATTTGAACATATTTGACTTGTCTGCAATGAAGCTAGCTCTCTATATATGGACATGTTGGACTCATCAGCCATGTAGCTAACACTCAGTGTATGGATAGTTTGGACTGTTCTGCCATATAGCTAGTACTCTGTATAAGGACATGTTGGACTACTCTGCCATGTAGCTAGATCTCAGTATATGGACACATTTGACTCATCTGCCATGTAGCTAGTACTCTGTATATGGAAATGTTGCACTACTCTGTCATATAGCTAGCTCTCAGCATTTGGACATTTTGGACTCGCCTGCCATGTAGCTAGCTCTCTGTGTATGCATACCTTGGACTGATCTGCCATGTATGTACCTCTCTGTGTAAGAACATTTTTAATTTGTTTGCCATGTAGCCAGCTCTCTGTGTATGAACATGGAGGACACATCTGCCTTGTAGCTAGTCCTCTATATATACATGCTGGACTCATCTGCCATGTAGTTAACTCTCAGTATATGGACATATTGGACTCATCTGCCATGTAGCTAGTACTCTGTATATGGACATATTGGCCTACTCTGCCATGGAGCGAGTGCTCAGTATATGGACACGTTGGACTTATCTGGCATGTAGGTAGAACTCTTTATATGGAAATGTTGTACTACCCTGTCATGTAGCCAGCTCTCTGTATATGGACATATTGGACTCTTCTTCCATGTAGCTAGCTTTCTGTTGATGGATATGTTGGACAGATCTGCCATGTAGGTACCTCTCTGTATTTGAACATATTGGACTTGTCTGTCATGTAGCTAGTTCTCTGTATATGGACATGTTGTATTCATCAGCCATGTAGCCAGCTCTCTGTGTATGAACATATTGGACTCACCTGCCTTGTATCTAATCCGCTATATATACGTGTTGGACCCATCTGCCATGTAGCTTAATCTCAGTATATGGACATGTTGAACTCATCTGCCATGTAGCTAGTACTCTGTATTTGGATATGTAGGACTTCTCTGCCATATAGCTAACTTTCAGTATTTGGACACTTTATTCTCACCTGCCATGTAGATAGAACTCTGTATTTGGACATGTTGTACTTCTCTGCCATGTAGCTAGCTCTCCGTATATAGTCATTTTGGACTCGTCTGCCATGTACCTATCTATCTGTGCATAGATATGCTGGACTGATCTGCCATGTAAGTAGCTCTTTGTATATGAACATATTGGACTTGTCTGCCATATAGGTAGCTGTCAGTATATGGACATGTTGGACTCATCAGCAATGTAGCCAGTTTTCTCTGTGTGAATATCTTTGACTCATCTGCTTTGTAGATAGCCCTCTAAATATACACATATTGGACTCATCTGCCATGTAGCCAACTCTCAGTATATGTTCATATTGGACTCATATGCTATGTAGCTAGTACTCTGTACATGGACATGTTGGACTACACTGCCATGCAGCTAACTCTCCGTATATGGACACTTTGGAGTCCTTTGCCATGTAGCTAGAACTCTGTATATGGAAATGCTGTACTACTCTGCCATGTAGCTAACTCTCCGTATATGGACACTTTGGAGTCCTTTGCCATGTAGCTAGAACTCTGTATATGGAAATGCTGTACTACTCTGCCATGTAGCTAACTCTCCGTATATGGACACTTTGGAGTCCTTTGCCATGTAGCTAGAACTCTGTATATGAAAATGTTGTACTACTCTGCCATATAGCTAGCTCTCTGTATATGGACATTTAGTACTCGTCTGCCTTGTAGCCACCTCTTTCTGTATGAACATGTTGGACTTATCTGCCTTGTAGGTAGTCCTCTATATATACACATGTTGGACTCATCTGACATTTAGTTAACTCTCACTATATGGACATGTTGGACTCATCTGCCATGTAGCTAGTACTCTGTATATGGACATGTTGGACTACACTGCCATGCAGCTAACTCTCAATATATGGAAACATTGGAGTCCTCTGCCATGTAGCTAGAACTCTGTACATGGAAATGTTGCACTACTCTGCCATATAGCTAGCTCTCTGTATATGGACATTTAGTACTCGTCTGCCTTGTAGCCACCTGTTTCTTTATGAACATGTTGGACTTATCTGCCTTGTAGGTAGTCCTCTCTATATACACATGTTGGACTCATCTGCCATTTAGTTAACTCTAAGTATATGGACATGTTGGACTCATTTGACATGTAGCTAGTACTCTGTATATGGAGATGTTGATCTCAACTGCCATGTAGCCTGAATTCTGTATATGGAAATGTTGCACTACTCTGTCGTGTAGCTGGCTCTCTATATATGGACATTTTGGACTCGTCTGCCAAATAGCAAGCTCTCTGTGCATAGATATGCTGGACTGATCTTCTATGTAGGTAGCTCCCTGTACATGAACATATGGGACTTGTCTGACATGTACCTAGCTCTCTGTATATGGACATGTGGGACTCGTCAGCCATGTAGCCAGCACTCTCTGTATGAACATGTTGGACTAATCTGCCTTGTAGCTAGTCCTCTATATATACACATATTGGACTCATCAGCCCTGTAGCTAACGCTCAGTATATGGACACGTTGGACTCATCTTCCATGTAGCCAGTACTCTGTATATGGAAATGTTGCACTGCTTTGTCATGTAGGCAGATCTCTGCATATGGACATTTTGGACTCATCTGCCATGTAGCTGGCTCTCTGTGCATGGATATCTTGCACAGATCTGCCATGTAGGTAGCTCTCTGCATATGAACATATTGGACTTGTCTACCAAGTAGGTAGCTCTCACTGTATGGACATGTTTGACTCATCAGCCGTGTAGCAGGCTCTGTCTGTATGAATATGTTCAACTTATCTGCCTTGTAGCTAGCACTCTAAATATACACATGTTGGACTCATCTGCCATGTAGCTATCTCTCAGTAAATGCACACGTTGTATTCATATGCCATGCAGCTAGATAGCTGAATATGGAAATCTTGCACTACTCTGACAAGTAGCTATCTATATGTATATGGACATTTTGGATACGTCTGCCATGTAGCTAGCTCTCTGTGCATGGATATGATGGACTGATCTTCCATGTAGGTCGCTCTCTATATATGAACATATTGGACTTCTCTGCCATATAGGTAGCTCTCAATATATGGACATGTTGGACTCATCAGACATGTAGCCAGCTCTCTCTGTATGAATATGTTCTACTCATATGCTTTGTAGCTAGCTCACTAAATATACACATGTTGGACTCATCTGCCATGTATCTAATTTTCAGTATATGGACATGTTGGACTCAAGTGCCATGTAGTTAGTACTCTGTATATGGAAATGTTGCAATACTCTGTCATGAAGCTAGTTCTCTGTATTTGGACACTTTCAACTCGTCTGCCATGTCCCTAGCTCTCTGTGCATTGATATCTTAAACAGATCTCCCATGTAGGTAGCTCTCTGCATATGAACATATTGGACTTGTCTACCATGTAGCTAGCTCTTAGTATATGGACATTTTGGACTCCTCAGCCATGTAGCCAGCTCTCTCTGTATGCATATGTTCAACTCATCTGCCTTGTAGCTAGCCCTCTAATTATACACATGTTGGACTTATCTGTCATGGAGCTAACTCTCAGTATATGGATATGATGGACTCATCTGCCATGTAGCTAGTTCTCTGTATATGAACATGTTGGATTACTTTGCCATGTAGCTAGCTCTCAGAATATGGACACGTTGGACTCATCTGCCATGTAGCTAGAACTCTGTATGTGGAAATGTTTCACTACTCTGTCATGTAGCTAGCTCTCTGTGTATGAACATCTTGGAATCGTCTGCCATGTAGCTAGCTCTCTGTGAATGGATATATTGGACTAATCTACCATATAGATAGCTCATTGTTTATGATTATATTGGACTTATCTGCCATGTAGCTAACTCTCTGTATATGGACAAGTTGCACTCATCAGCCATGTAGCCAGTTCTCTCTGTATGAACATGTTGGACTTATCTGTCTTGTAGCTAATCCTCTCTATATATACATATGTTGCACTCATCTGCCATGTAGTTAACTCTCAGTATATGGACATGTAGAACTCATCTGTCATGTAGCTAGTACTCTGTTTATGGACATGCTGGACTACTCTGCCATGTAGCTAGCTCTCAGTATATAGACACGTTGGAATCATCTGCCATGTACCTGGCTCTCTGTATATGCACACATTAGACTCTTCTGCCATGTAGTTAGAACACTGTATATGAAAATGCGGCACTACTCTGCCATGTACCTAGCTATCTGTATATGGACATTTTCAATTCATCTTCCATGTAGCTAGCTTTCTGTGCATGGAATTCTTGGGCTGATCTGCCATGTAAGTAGCTCTCTGTATATGAACGTATTGGACTTCTCTGCCATGTTACTAACTATCAGTATATGAACTTGTTTGACTCAACTGCCATATAGCCAGTTGTCTCTGTATAAATATGTTCGACTCATCTGCCATGTAGCTAGCCCTCTAAATATACATCTGCCATGTAGCTAATGGACTCATCAGCCATGTAGCTAACTCTCAGTATATGGACACGCTGGACTCATCTGCCATGCAGCTAGTACTCTGCATATGAAAATGTTGCACTACTCTGCCATGTAGCTAGCTCTCTGTGCATAGATATGCTGGACTGATATGCCATGTAGGTAGATCTCTGTATATGGACATACGGGACTCATCTGCCATGTAGTTAGCTCTCTGTATATGGACATGTTTTACTCATCAGCCATGTAGACATCTCTATGTGTGTGAACATTTTCAACTCATCTGCCTTGTAGCTAATCTTCTATATATACATGTTGAACTCATCTGCCATGTAACTAACTCTCAGTATACGGACATGTGGGACCCAACTGCCATGTAGCTAGTACTCTGTATATGGACATGTTGGTCTAATTTGCCATGTAGCTAACTCTCAGTATATGGACTCTTTGCACTCCTCTGCCATGTAGCTTGGAGTCTGTATTTGGACATGTTTAACTACTCTGCCATGTAGCTAGTTTTCACTATATGGTCACGTTATACTCGTCTGCCATGTAGCTACAGCTCTGTACATGGAAATGTTGCACTACTCTGCCATGTAGCTAGCTCTCTGTATATGGACATTTTGGACTCATCTGCCATGTAGATAGCTCGCTGTGCATGGATATCATGGACTGATCTGCCATGTAGATAGCTCTCTGCATATAAACATATTGGACTTGTTTGCCATGTAGCTAGGTCATAGTATATGGACATGTTGGACACATCTGCAATGTAGCTAGAGTTATGTATATGGAAATGTTGCTCTACTTTGCCTTGCAGCTAACTCTCTGTTTATGTACATTTTGGACTTGTCTGCCCTGTAGCTAGCTCTGTTTGCATTGATATGTTAGACCGATCTGCCATGTAGGTAACTCTCTGTATATGAACATATCTGGAATGGTCTGCTATGTAACTAGCTCACTGTATATGGTCATTTTGGATGCATCAGCCTTGTAGCTAGCTCTCTCTTTATGAACATGTGGGATTCATCTACCTTATAGTTAGTCCACTATATATACACATATTGGACTCATCTACCATGTAGCTAACTCTCAGTATGTGGACATGTTGGATTCACCTGCCATGTAGCTGGAACTCTGTATATGGACATTTTGGATTTGTCTGCTATGTAACTAGAACTCTGTATTTGGACAAGTTGGACAACTCTGCCATGTAGCGAGCTGTCAGTATAAGGACATGTAGGCATCATCTAAAAGGTACCTAGTTATCTGTATATGGAAATTTTACACTTGTCTGCCATGTAGCTAGCTGTTTGTATATGGACATGTTGGACTCATCAGCCATGCAGCCAGCTCTCTCTGTATGAACATGTTGGACTCATCTTCCTTGAAGCTATTACTCTATATATACACATGTTAGATTCATCTACCATGTAGCTATCTCTCAGTATATGGAAATGTTGAACTCATCTGCCATGTATCTAGTACTCTGTATATGGACATGTTGGACTACTCTACCATGTAGTTAGCTCTCAGTATATGGACACCTAGGACTCATTTGCCTCTCTGTGTATGGATATGTTGGACTGATCTGACATATAGGTATCTCTCTGTATATGAACATATTAGACTTGTCTGCCATATCGCTAGCTCTCTGTTTATGGACATGTTGGACTCATAAGCCATGTAGCCAGCTCTCTCTTTATGAACATGATGGACTCATCTGCCTTTTAGGTAGTCCTCTATATATACACATGGTGGTCTCATCTGCCATGTAGCTAATTCTCAGTATATGGACATATTTGACTCATCTGCCATGTAGCTTGAATTCTGTATATGGAATTTTGGACGACTCTGTCATGTAGCTAGCTGTCAGTATATGTACACATTGGAATCATGTACCATGTAGCTAGTTCTCTGTATATGGACATTTTGGACTTGTCTGCCATGTAGCTAGCTCCCTGTATATGGACATGTTGTACTCATCTAACATATAGATGGAACTCTGTATTTGTAAATGTTGTACTACTCTGCAATGTAGCTAGCTCTCTCTATATGGACATTTTAGACTCTTATATCATGTAGCTAGCTCTCTATGCATGGATATGTTGGACTGATCTGCCATGTAGGTATCTCACTGTATTTGAACATATTGGACTTTTCTGTCATGTAGCTAGCTCTCAGTATATGGACAAGTTGAACTCATCAACCATGTAGCCAGATCTCCCTGTATGAACATGTTGGACTCATCTGCCTTTTAGGTAGTCCTCTATATATAAACACGGTAGACTCATCTGACATGTAGCTACCTCTCAGTATATGGACATGTTAGACTCATATGCCATGTAGCTAGTACTCTGTATATGGAATTTTGGACGACTCTGCCATGTAGCTATCTGTCAGTATATGGACACGTTGCAATCATCTGCCATGTAGATAGCTCTCTGCATAAGGACATTTTGGACTTGTCTACTATGTAACTAACTCTCTGTATATGGACATGTTGGACTCATCAGCCATGTAGCCAGCTTTCTGTGTATGTACGTGTTGGACTCATCTGCCTTGTAGCTATCCCTCTAAATATTCACGTTTGACTCATCTGCCATGTAACTAACTCTTACTATAGGGACATGTTGGACTCATCTGTCATGTAGTTAATACTCTTTATATGGACATGTTGGACTGCTCTGCCATGTAGCTAGCTGTCAGAATATGGACACGTTGGAATCATCTGACATGTAGTTAGCTCTCAGTATATGGACACCAAGGACACATCTGCCATGTAGCTAGAACTCTGTATATGGAAATGTTGCATTACTCTGCCATATAGCTGGCTCTCTGTAGATGGACATTTTAGACTCTTATATCATGTAGCTACCTCTCTATGCATGGATATGTTGGACTGATAAGTCATATAGGTTGCTCTCTGTATATAAACATGCTGGACTTGTATGCCATGTAGCTAGCTCTCAGGTTATGGACATGTTGGACTTATCTACCATGTAGCTAGTACTCTGTATATGAAAATGTTGGACTTCTCTGCAATGTAGTTAGCTCTCAGTTATGGTCACTTTGGATTCATCTGCCATGGAGCTAGTGCTCTGTATATGGAAATATTGGACTTCTCTGTCATGTAGCTAGCACTCAGTATATGGACACTTTGGAGTCATCTGCATGTAGCTAGAACTCTGTATATGGAAATTTTGCACTACTCTGACATATGGCTAGCTCTCTGTATATGGACATTTTGGACTTGTCTGCCATGTAGATAGCTCTCTGTGCATGGATATATTGGAATGATCTGCAATGTTGGTAGCTCTCTGTATATGGACTTGTTGGACTCATCTGCCATAGAGCTAGAACTCTGTATATGGAAATGATTCACTACACTGTCATGTATCTAGTTCTCTGTATATGGACATGTGGGACTCATCAGTCATGTAGCCAGTTCTCTGTGTGTGATCACGTTAGACTATTCTGACATGTAGCTAGCTCACAGCAAATGAACCTGTTGGACTCATCTACCATGTAGCTAGAGCTCTGTTTAAGAAAATGTTGCACTACTCTGCCATGTAACGATCTCTTTGTATATGGACATTTTGCACCCTCTGCCATGTAGCTAGCTCACTGTGCATGGGCATGTTGGACTGATCGCCATGTAGGTAGCTCTCTGTATTTTAACATATTGGACTTGTCTGCCATGTAGCCAGCACTCTGTATATGGACACATTGGACTCATCTGCCATATAGCTAGAATTCTGTTTCACTACTCTGTCATGTATCTAGCTCTCTGTATATGGACATGTGGGACTCATCAGACACGTAGCCAGCACTCTGTGTATGAACATGTTAGACTATTCTGTCATGTAGCTAGCTCACAGTAAATGGACCTGTTGGACTCATCTACAATGTAGATAGAGCTCTGTTTAAGGAAATGTTGCACTACTCTGCCATGTAGCTAGCTCTTTGTATATGGACATTTTGCACCCTCTGCCATGTAGCTAGCTCACTGTGCATGGGCATGTTGGACTGATTGCCATGTAGGTAGCTCTCTGTATTTTAACATATTGGACTTGTCTGACATGTAGCCAGCACTCTGTGTATGGACTTGTTGGACTCATCAGCCATGTAGCCAGCTCTCTGTTTGAACATGTTGGACTCATCTGACTTATAGCTCGATCTCTATATATACACATGTTGAACTCATCTTCCCGATAGCTGACTCTCAGTATATGAACATGTTGGAGACATCTGCCTTGTACCTAGTCCTCGATATATACACATGTTGGACTCATCTGCCATGTAGCTAACTCTCAGTATATGGCCATGTTGGACTCATCTGCCATGTAGCTAGTTCTCTGTATTTGTACATTTTGGACTTAACTGCCATATACCTAGCTCTCTGTATATGGACATGTTGGACTCATCAGCCATGTAGCCAGCACTCTGTGTATGAATATGTGGGACTCATCTGACTTGTAGCTAGCCCTCTAAATATTCATATGTTGGACTCATCTGCCAAGTAGCTAACTCTCAGTACCTGGAAAAGTTGGACTGATCTGTCATATAGGTAGCTCACTTTGAACATATGGGACTTCTCAGCCATGTAGTTAGCTCTCAGTATATGGACACCTAGGACTCTTCTGCCATGTAGCTAGAAATCTGTATATGGAAATGTTGCACTACTCTGCCATGTAGCTAGCTCTCTGTATATGGACTTTTTGTCTTCTGCCATGTAGCTAGCTCTCTGTGCATAGATATGTTGGACTGATCTTCCATGTAGATAATTCTCTGTATAGGAACATATTTGACTTGTCTGCCATGTAGCTAGGTCTCTGTATATGGAAATGTTGGACTCGTTTGCCATGCTATCTCTGTATCAACCTGCTGGACTCTTCTGCCTTGTAGCTAGATGTCTATATATACACATGTTGGACTCATCTGCCATGTAGCTAACACTCAGTATATGGACATGTTGGAGTCATCTGTCATGAAGCTAGTACTCTGTATATATACATGTTGGGCTACTGTGCCATGAAGCTAGGTCTCAGAATATTGACAAGTTGGACTTATCTACCATGTACCTAGTACTCTGTATATGGAAATGTTTCACTACTCTGCCATGTAGCTAGCTCTCAGTATATGGACATTTTGGACCTTTCTGCCAAGTAGCTGGCTCTCTGTGCATATATATGTTGGATTGGCCTGCTCTTTATGTATGTTCATATACAGAGAGCTACCTACATTGCATATCAGTCCAAAATATCCATGCACAGAGAGCTGTCTACATGGTAGACGAGTCCAAGATATCAATATCCAGAGAGCTAACCACATGTCAGAGTAGTGCAACATTTCCATATACAGAGTTCTGGCTACATGGCAGATGAGTCCAACATGCCCATATACTGAGAGCTAGCTACATGGCAGAGTAATCCAACATTTCCACATACAGAGTACAAACTACATGGCAGATGAGTCCAAGGTTTCCATATACTGATAGCTAGCTACATGGCAGATTAATCCAACATATCCATATACTGAGAGTTAGTGACATGGCAGACTTGTCCCACATGTGTATATATACAGGACTAACTACAAGGCAGATTCATCCAATATGTTCATACAGAGAGAGCTGGCTACATGACTGATGAGTCCAATATGTTCATATTCAGAGAGCTAACTACATTACAGATCAGTCCAACATATACATGCACAGAAATAGCTACATTGCAGACGAGTTCAAAATGTCCATATACAGAGAGCTAGCTACATGGTAGAGAAGTGTAACATTTCCTTATACAGAGTTCCAGCTACATGGAAGATGAGTCCAACGTGTCCATATACTGAGAGATAGTTACATGGCAGAGTAGTCCAACATGTCCATATACAGAGTACTAGCTACATGGCAGATGAGTCCAACATGTGTATACACAGAGGATTAGGTACAAGGCAGATGAGTCCAACATGTTCATACATAAAGAGCTGGCAACATCGCTGATGAGTCCAACATGTCCATATACAGAGAGCTAACTACATGGCCTATCCATGCTCAGATAGATAACTACATTGCAGATGAGTCCAAAACGTACATAAACAGAGAGTTTGCTACATGGCAGAGTAGTGCAACATTTCCATATACAGATTTCTAGCT
>NW_006409037.1:715343-717401 GCF_000296735.1 Chrysochloris asiatica | reverse complement strand
GTGTCCATACACTGAGAGCTACCTACATGGCAGAGTAGTCCAACATGTCCATATAGAGAGTACTGGCTAAATGGCAAATGTGTCCAACTTGTCCATATGCTGAGAGTTAGTGACATGGCAGACTTGCCCCACATGTGTATATATACAGGACTAGCTACAAGGCAGATTCATCCAACATGTTCATACAGAGAGAACTGGCTACATGACTGATGAGTCCAATATGTTCATATTCAGAGAGCTATCTACATTACAGATCAGTCCAACATATCCATGCACAGAAACAGATACATTGCAGACGAGTTCAAAATGTTCATATACAGAGAGCTAGCTACATGGCACATGACTCCAACGTGCCAATATACTGACAGCTAGCTACATGACAGAGTTGTGTATCATTTCCACATACAGTGTACTAGCTACATGGCAGAGTAGTCCAACATGTCCATATACTGAAAGTTAGCTACATGAGAGATGAGTCCATCATGTCTATATATAGAGGACTATCTATAAGGCAGATGAGTCCAACATGTTCATACAGAGTGAGCTGGCTACATGGCTGATGAGTACAACATGTCCATATACAGAGAGCTATCAATAGGGCAGACAAGTCCAATATGTTCATATGCACTGTGATACATATATGTTAGATCAGTCAAACATATCCATGCACATAGAGTGCAAAATGTTCATATACAGAGAGCTAGATTCATGGCAGAGTAGTGCAAATTTTCCATATACAGAGTTCAAACTACATGGCAGGTGAGTCAAACGTGTCCATACATTGAGATCTAACTACATGGCAAAGTAGTCCAACATTTCTATATACAGAGTTATAGTTACATGACAGATGAGTCCAACATGCCCATATACTGAGTGATAGCTACATGGCAGATGAGTCCAACATGTGTATAAATAGAGATTTAGCTACAAGACATATGAGTCCATCATGTTAATACAGAGAGAGCTGGCTACATGGCTGATGAGTCGAACATGTCCATATACAGAGAGCTAGCAAGAATGCAGAACTGTCTAATATGTTCAGATACAGAGAGCTACTTACATGACAGATCAATCCAACATATCCATGCACCGTGAGCTAGCTACATGGCAGACGAGTGCAAAATGTCCATATACAGAGAGCTAGATACATGGCAGAGTATTGCAACATTTCTATATACAGAGTACTAACTTCATGGCAGATGAGTCCAACATGTCCATATACTGAGAGTTAGCTACTTTGCAGATGAGTCCAACATGTGTATACGTAGAGGACTAGCTACAAGGTAGATGGGTCCAATATATTCATACAGAGAAAGCTGGCTACATCGCTGATGAGTCCAACATGTCCATATACGGAGAGCTAGCTACATGGCAGACAAGTCAAGTATGTTCATATACAGAAAGCTAACTACATGAGTACAATGCAAACGAGTATAAGATATTCATATACAGAGAGCTAACTACATGGCAGAGTTGTGCAACAATTCCAAATACAGAGTTTGAGCTACATGGCAGATGAGTCCAACATGTCCATATACAGAGTACTAGCTACATGTCAGATGAGGTCAACATGTCCATATACTGAGAGTTAGCTACATGGCAGATGAGTCCAAGATGTGTATATATAGAGGACTATCTACAAGGGAGAAGAGTCCAACATGTTCATACAGACAGATCTGGCTACATGGCTGATGAGTCCAAAATGTCCATATACTGAGACCTAGCTACATGGCAGAGTAGTCCAACATTTCCATATACAGATTTCTAGCTACATGGCATATGAGTCCAACATGTCCATATATGGAGAGCTAGCTAAAAGGCAGAATAGTCCAGCATGTCCATAGATTGAGTACGAGCTATATGGTAGATGAGTCCAAGATGTGCATATATAGAGGACTATCTAAAAGCAGATTAGTCCTACATGATCATATATAGAGTGCTTGTTACATGGCTGATGAGTCCAACATGTCAATATACAGAGAGCTAGCTACATGGCAGAGTAGTGCAACATTTCCATATACAGATTTCTAGCTACATGACATATGAGTCCAACATGTC
>NW_006409037.1:711133-714668 GCF_000296735.1 Chrysochloris asiatica | reverse complement strand
AGAGTAGTATAATATGTCCATATACTGAGAGTTAGCTACATAGCAGATGCGTCCAAGTTGTGTATATATAGAGGAGTAGCTACAAGCAGATTAGTCCAACATGTTCATACACAGAGAGCTCGTTACATCCATGATGAGTCCAACATGTCCCTATACAGAGAGCTAGCTACATGGAAGACAAGTCCAATAAGTTCATATACAGAGAGTTACCTACATGGCAGATCAGTCGAACGTATCCATACACAGAGAGCTAGGTACATGGCAGACGAGTCCAAAATGTCCATATAGAGAGAACTAGCTACATGGCAGAGTAGTGCAACATTTCCATACACATAATTCTAGCTACATGTCATATGAGCCCAACATGTCCATATACTTAGAGGTAGGTACATGGCAGCGTATTCCAATATGTTCATATACAGAGTACTAAATTCATGGCAGATAAGTCCAACATGTCCATATACTGAAAGTAAGCTACATTGCAGATGAGTCCAACATGCATATATGTGGAGGACTAGTCCAATATGTTCATACAGAGATAGCTGGCAACATGGATGATGAGTCCAACATGTCCATATACAGAGAGCCACTTACATGACAGAGTAGTCCATGTTCATAAACAGAGTACTAGCAACATGACAGATGTGTACAACATGTCCATATACTGGGAGTTAGCTACATGGCAGATGATTCTAACATGTGTGTATATAGAGGAATAGCTAAAAGGCAGATGAGTCCAACATGTTCATACAGAAAGAGTTGGATACATGGCTGATGACTCCAACATGTCCATATACAGAAAGCTAGCTGCTTGGCAGACAAGTCCAATATGTTCATATACAGAGAGCTATCTACATGGTAAATCAGTACAACATATGCATGTACAGAGAGCTAGCTACATGGCAGTCGAGTAAAAAATGTCCATATAAAGAGATAGGTAGATGGCAGAGTAGTGTAACATTTCCATATACAAAGTTCTAGCTGCATGTCAGTTGAGTACAACATGTCCATATACAGAGAGCTAGCTACATGGCAGACAAGTCCATTATGTTGATATACAGAATGCTAACTACATGGCAGATCAGTCCAACATATCCATACATAGAGAGCTAGCTACATGGCAAACGAGAACAAAATGTTCATATACAGAGAGGTAGCTACATGGCAGAGTAGTGGAACATTTCCATATACAGAGATCTAGGTACATTGCAGATGATTCCAACGTGTCCATATACGGAGAGCTAGCTAAAAGGCAGAGTAGTCCAGCATGTCCATAGATTGAGTACGAGCTACATGGTAGATGAGTCCAAGATGTGCATATATAGAGGACTATCTAAAAGCAGATTAGTCCAACATGATCATATATAGAGTGCTTGTTACATGGCTGATGAGTCAACATGTCAATATACAGAGAGCTAGCTACATGGCAGAATAGTGCAACATTTCCATATAGAGATTTCTAGCTACATCACAAATGAGGCCAACGTGTACATATACTTAGAGCTAGTTACATGGCAGAGTAGTCCAACTTGTCCATATACAGAGTATTAGCTACATGGCAGATAAGTCCAACATGTCCATATACTGTGAGATAGTTCCATGGCCGATGAATCCAACATGTGTATACACAGAGAATCAGGTACAAGGCAGATGAGTCTATCGTGTTCATACTGATAGTGTTGGCTCCATGGCTGATGAGTTCAACGTGTCGATATACAGAGAGCTGTCTACATGTCAGACAAGTACAATATGTTCATATAGAGAGAGCTATCTACATGGCAGATCAGTCCAACATATCCATACACAGATAGCTAGATACATGTCATAGGCAGCTAGAAGGCAGAGTAGTAAAACATTTCCATATACTTAGTTCTAGCTACATGGCTGTTGAGTCCAACATGTCCATATACTGGGAGCTAGCTACATGGCAGAGTAGTACAACATGTCCATATACAGAGCACTAATTCATGGCAGATGAGTCCAACATGTCCATATACTGAGAGTTAGCTACATTGCAGATGAGTCCAACATGTGTATATATAGAGGACTAGCTACAAGGCAGATGAGTCCAATATGTTCATACAGAGAGAGCGGGGTACAAGGCTGATGAATCCAACATGTTCATATAAAGAGAGCTAGCTACATGGCAGACAAGTCCAATATGTTCATATACAGAAAGCTAACTACATGGCAGGTCAGTCCAACATATCCATACACAGAGCGCTAGCTACCTGGCAAACGATTACAAAATGTTCATATTCAGAGAGTTAGCTATATGGCAGAGTAGTACAACATTTCCATATACAGAGTTTGAGCTAAAGGGCAGATGATTCCAACGTGTCCATATACAGAGAGCTAGATACATGGCAGAATAGTCAAGCATGTCCATATACAGAGTATTAGCTACATGGCAAATGAGTCCAACATGACCCTATATTGAGTGTTAGCTACATGGCAGATGAGTCCAAGATGTGTATACATAGTCGACTAACTACAAGGCAGATGAGTCCAACATGTTCATACAGAGAACTAGCGACATGGGAGACAAGTCCAATATGTTCATATACAGGGAGACACCTACATAGCAGATCAGTCCAACATATCAATGCACAGAGTACTAGCTACATGGCAGAAAAATCCAAAATGTCCATATACAGATAGCTAGCTACATGGCAGAGTAGTGCAACATTTCCATATACAGATTTCTAGCTACATGTCATGTAAGGCCAACATGTCCATATACTGAGAGCTAGCTACATGTCAGAGTAGTCCAAATTGTCCATATACAGAGTAATAGCTACATGGAAGCTGAGTGCAATATGTCCATATACTGTAAGTTAGCTACATGGTAGATGAGTCCAACATGTGTATATATAGAGGACTAGCTACAAGGCAGATGGGTCCAACGTGTCCATATACAGAGAGCTAGCTAAAGGGCAGGCAAGTCCATGTATTGAGAGCTAGCTACATGGCAGAGTAATCCAACATGTCCATATACAGAGTACTAGCAACATGGATAATGAGTCTAACATGATGATATACTGAGAGTTATCTACATGGCAGATGAGTCCAACGTGTGTATATATAGAAGACTAGCTACAAGGCAGATGAATCCAACATATTCATACAGAGGGAACTGGCTACATGTCTTATGAATCCAAAATGTCCTTATACAGGGAGCTAACTACATGGCAGATGAATCCAAAATGTCCATATACAGAGAGGTAGCTGCATGGCAGATCAGTCCAACATATCCATGCACAGAGATTTAGCTACATGGCAGACAAATCCAAAATGTCCATATACAGAAAACTAACTACATGCCAGAGTAGTGCAACATTTCTATATGTAGAGTTTTAGCTACATGGCACATGCGTTCAACGTGTCCATACACTCAGAGCCAACTACATGGCAGACTAGTCCAGGTCCGTATACAGATCACTAGCTACAAGGCAGATGAATCCAACATGTCCATATACTGGGAGTTAGCTACAAGGCAGATGAGTCCAACATGTCCATATACAGAGAGCTTGCT
>NW_006409037.1:709118-710413 GCF_000296735.1 Chrysochloris asiatica | reverse complement strand
ACTAGCTACATGGCAGATGTGTCTAACATGTCCATATACTGAGAGTCAGCTACATGGCAGATGAGTCCAACATGTCCTTATACTGAGAGAGAGCTACATGGCAGATGAGTCCAGCATGTGTATATATAGAGGACTAGCTAAAAGCAGATGAGTCCAACCTATTCATACACGGGGAGCTCGTTACATGGCTGATGAGTCCAACATGTCCATATACAGATAGCTAGCTATATGGCAGACAAGTCCAATATGTTCATATACAGAGAGTTACCTACATGGCAGATCAGTCAATCATATCTGTGCATAGAGAGCTAGCTACATGGCAGACAAGCCCAAAATGTCTATATACAGAGAGATAGCTACATGGCAGAGTACTGCAACATTTCCATGTACAGAGTTCTAGTTGCATGTAAGATGAGTCCAACATGTCCATATACTGAAAACTAGCTACATGGAAGAATAGTCCAACATGTCCGTATACAGAGTACAAGCTACATGACAGATGAGTCCAACATGTCCATATACTGAGAGTTAGCTACTTGGCAGATGAGTCCAACATGTTTATATTGACAGGAATAGCTACAAGGCAGATGAGTCCTATATGTTCATACAGTGAGAGCTGACTTCATGGCTGATGAGTCCAACATGTCCATATACCGAGAGATTGCTACATGACAGACAAGTCCAATATGTTCATATACAGAAAGCTACCTACATGGCAGATCAGTCCAACATATCCATACACAGAGAGCTAGCTACATGTCAAACGAGTACAAAATGTCCATATACAGAACATTAACTATATGACAGAGTAGTGAAACATTTCCATATACAGAGTTTTAGCTACATGGCAGATGATTCCAACGTGTCCACATACTGAGAGCTACATACATGGCAGAGTAGTCCATGTCCATATACAGATTTCTAGCTACATGGCATATGAGTCCAACATGTCCATATACTGAGAGTTAGCTGCATGGGAGATGAGTACAAGATGTGTATATATAGAGGACTACCTACAAGGCAGATGAGTCCAACATCTTCAAACAGACAGATCTGGCTACATGGCTGATGAGTCCAACATATCCATATACAGAAAGCTAGCATCATGGTAGAAAAGTCCAATATGTTCATATACAGCGATCTAAAAGGCAACTGAGTCCACATGTTCATACAGGGAGAGCTGGTTACATGGCTGAATAGTCCAACATGTCCATATACTGAGAGCTAGTGACATGGCATACAAGTCCAATATGTTCATATACAGAGAGCTGCCTAAATGGCAGATCAGTCCAACA
>NW_006409037.1:706799-708792 GCF_000296735.1 Chrysochloris asiatica | reverse complement strand
CTAGCTACATGGCAGAGTAGTCCAGCATGTCCATATACAGAGTACTAGCTAAATGGCAGATGACTCCAACATGTGCTTATACTGTGAGTTAGCTACATGGTAGATAAGTCCAACATGTGTATATATAGGAGTCTAGCAACAAGCAGATGAATCAAACGTGTTCATTCTGAGAGAGCTGGCTATATGTCTTATGAGTCGAACATGTCCATTTACAGAAAGGTGGCTACATGGCAGGCAAGTCCATATACAAAGAGCTAGCTACAATGCAGAGTAGTCCAACATGTCCATATATAGAGTACTAGCTACATGGCAGATGAATCCAACATGCCCATATACTGAGAGCCACCTACATGGCAGAATAGTCCATGTCCATATACAGAGTACTAATGACATGGCATATGAGTCCAACATGTTCATATACTGTGAGTTAGCTACATGGCAGATTAGTCTAACATGTGTATATATAAAGGAGTAGCTACAAGGCAGATGAGTCCAACTCGTTCATACAGAGAGAGCTGGCTACATGGCTGATGACTCCAAAATGACCATATACAGAGATCTAGCTTCATGGCAGACAAGTTCAAATTGTTATTATAGAGAGAGCTATCTACAAGGCATATCAGTACAACTTACTCATGCACAGAGAGTTAGCTACATGGTAGACGAGTACAAAATGTCCATATACAGAGGGCTAGCTACATGACTGAGTAGTGCAACATTTCCATATACAGAGATCTAGCTACATGGCAGATGAGTCCAATGTGTCCATATACTAAGAGCTAGCTACATGGCAGAGTAGTTCAGCATATCAATATACAGAGTACTAGCTCCATGGCAAATGAGTCCAACATATTCATATACTGAGAGTTAGCTTCATGGCAGATGAGTCCAAAATGTGTATATAAAGAGGACTAGCTACAAGGCAGATGAGTCCAACATCTTCAACAGAGAAGGCTGGCTACATGGCAGAATATTTCAACATGTCTATATACAACATGGCAGACAAATCCAATATGTTCATATACAGAGAGCTAACTACATGGCAGATCACTCCAACATATCCATGCACAGAGGGCTAGCTACACAGCAGATGAGTCCAAAATGTCCATATACATAGAGCTAGCTACATGGCAAGGTAGTGCAATATATCCATATACAGATTTCTAGCTCCAAGGTGGATGAATCCAACATCTTCATACAGAGAAAGCTTGCTTTATGGCTGATGAGTCCAGCATGTCCATATACAGAGAGCTAGCTACATAGCAAACAAGTCCATATACAGATAGCTAGCTACATAGCAAACAAGTCCATATACAGAGTGGTACTTACATGGCAGAGCAGTCCAACATGTCCATACACAGAGTACTAGCTACATGACAGATGAGTCCAACATGACCATATAATTAGAGTTACCTACATAGCAGATGAGTTCAACATGTGTATATTTAGAGGACTAGCTACAAGGTAGATGAGTCCAACATGATCATACATAGAGAGCTGGCTACATGGCTGATGAATCCAAAATGTCTTTATACAGAGAGCTACCTACATGGCAGACCAGTCCAACATATCCATGCACAGAGAGATAGCTACATGGCAGACAAGTCCAAAATGTCCATATACAGAAAACTAGCTACATGGCAGAGTACTGCAACGTTTCCATATACAGAGTTGTTGCTACATGATGGCTGATGAGTACAACGTGTTCATATACTGAGAGCCATCTACATGGCAGAGTAGTCCATGCCCATATACAGACTACAAGCTACATGGCAGTTTAATACAACATGTCCTTATACTGGGAGTTAGATACATTGCAGATGAGTCCAAAATATGTATGTATAGAGGACGAGCTACAAGGCAGATGAGACCAACATGTTCATCCACAAGGAGCTTGTTACATGACTGATGAGTCCAACATATCCATATACAGAGAACTAGCTACTTGGCAGACAAGTCCAAAATGTCCATATACAGAGAGCTAGCTACATGG
>NW_006409037.1:703625-705494 GCF_000296735.1 Chrysochloris asiatica | reverse complement strand
ACTACAAAATGTCCATATACAGAGACCTAGCTACATGGCAGATGTGTCCAACATGTTTATATACTGAGTGGTACCTACATGGCAGATAAGTCCAAAATATCCATGTACTGAGAGGTAGCAACATGTCATACGAATCCAAAATTCCCATATACAGAAAGGTAGGTACATGGCAGATTAGTGCATCATTTCCATATACAGAGTTCGAGCTACGTGGCAGATGTGTTCAAGGTGTCCAAATATTGAGAGCTACTTACATGGCAGACAAGTCCATTATGTTCATATAGAGAGCTGCCTACTTGTCAGATCAGTCCAACATATCAATGTACAGAGAGATAGCTACATGGAAGACGAGTCTAAAATGTCCACATACAGAGAGCTACCTACAGGGCGGGGTGATTCAACATTTCTATATATAATGTTATAGCTACAAGGCAGATGACTGCAACTTGTCTATATTCGGAGAGCTAACTACATGGCAGGAAAGTTCAACATTTCCATATACAGAGTTCTAACTACATGGCAGATGTGTCCAACGTGTCCATATACTGAGAGCTAGCTACATGGCAGACAAGTCCAATATGTTCATATACAGACAGCTACCTACTTGGCAGATCAGTCCAACATACCCATGTACAGAGAGCTAGCTATATGGCAGACCAGTCTAAAATGTCCATATACAGAGAGGTTGCTACATGGCAGACAAGTCCAGTACGATCATATACAGAAAGCTACCTACTTGGCAGATCAGTCCAACATATTCATGTACAGAGAGTTAGCTATACAGCAGACAAGTCTAAAATGTTCGTATAAAGAGAGCTAGCTACATGGTAGGGTAGTGAAACAATTCCATATACAGAGTTCTAGCTACAAGGCAGATGAGTCCAACCTAGCTACATGGCAGTGTAGAGCAACATTTCCATACACAGAGTTCTAGCTACATCTCAGATGTGTCCAAAGTGTCCATATACTGAGAGCTTGGTATATGGCAGACAAGTCCAATATGTTCATATATTGAGAGCTACCTACTTGGCAGATCGGTCCAACATATCCATGGCAGAAGAGTCGAAAATGTCCATATACAGAGAGCTAGATACATGGTACGGTAGGGCAACATTTTCATATACAGAGTTCTAGCTACTTGGCAGAAGAGTACAAATTGACTATTTACAGAGAGCAAGTTACATGGCAGAGGATTCCTACATGTCCATATTCAGACTTCTAGCAACATGGAAGATGTGTACGTTTCTATATGCTGAGAGCTAGATACATGGCAGAGAAGTCCAATATGCTCATATACAGAGAGCTACCTACTTGGCAGATCAATCTAACATATCCATATGCAAAGAGCTGGGTACATGTCAGACAGTCTAAAATAGCCATATACAGAGAGCTAGCTACATGGCAGCATCATGCAACATTTCCATATACAGAGTTCTATATACATGACAGATGATTCCAACATACCCATATACACAGAGCTAGCTACATGACAGAAAAGTCCAATATGTTCATAAACAGATAGCTCCCTACTTGGCAGATCATTCCAAAACATCCGTGTACAGAGAGCAAGCTACGTGGCAGACGAGTCCAAAATCTCCACATAAAGAGACCTAGCTACATTGCAGAGTATTGCAGAATTTCCATATACATAGATCTAGCTACATGGCAGATGTGTCCAACCTGTCCATATACTGAGAGCTAGCTATATGGCAGAACAGTACAACATGTCCATGTACAGGGTACTAGCTACATCGCAGAGGAGTCCAACTTGTCTATATATTGAGAGCTAGCTACATGGCAGACAAGTCCAATATGTTCATATACAGAGAGCTACCTACTTGGAAGATCAATCCAACATATCCATGTACA
>NW_006409037.1:690438-703435 GCF_000296735.1 Chrysochloris asiatica | reverse complement strand
CATGTCCATATTCAGGGTACTAGCTACATGACAGATGTGTCCAACTTGTCCATACCCTGAGAACCACCAACAAGGCAGAAAAGTCCAATATGTTCATATACAGAGAGCTACCTACTTCGCAGATCAGTCGATCATATCCGTGTACAAAGAACCAGCTACATGGCAGACGATTCCAAAACGTCCATATACAGAGAGTTAGCTACCTGGCTGAGTATTTCAATATTTCCATACAGAGAGCTAGGTACTTATCAAACCAGTCCAACATATCCATGTACAGAGACCTAGCTACATGGCAATCAAATCCAACATGTCCATATACAGAGAGCTAGCCACATGGCAGGGTAGTGCAACGTTTCCATAGACAGAGTTCTAGGTACAAGGCAGATGAGTACAACTTGTCTATATAACGAGAGCTAGCTAGATGACAGAATAGTGCAACATTTCCATGTACAGAGATCAGTTCCATGGCAGATGTGTCCAATGTGTCCATATACTGAGAGATAGATACATGACAGAGTAGTACAACATGTCCATATACATGGTACTAGCTATATCGCAGAGGAGTCCATCATGTCCATATACTGAGAGCTAGCTATATGGAAGACAGGTCCAATATGTTCATATATAGAGAGCTCAATTCAACATATCCATGTACAGAGAGCTAGCTACATGGCAGGTTAATGCAACATTTCCATATACAGAGTTCTAGCTACAAGGCAGATGACTGCAACTTTTCTATATACAGAGCGCTAACTACATGGAAGGGTAGTGCAAAATTTCCATATACAGAATTCTAGCAACATGGCAGATGTGTCCATGGTGTCCATATACTGAGAGCTAGATACATGTCAGAGTAGTCCAACATGTCCTTATTTAGGATACTAGTTATATTCCAGATGAATCCAACTTGTCCATAAACTGAGAGCCACCTACATGGCAGACAAGTCCCATATGATCATATACAGAGAGAAACCTACTTGGAAGATCAATCCAACATATCTATGTACAAAGAGCTAGCTACATGGCAGACGAGTCCAAAATGTCCATACACAGAGAGCTAGCTACATGGCAGTGTAGTGCAACATTTCCATATACTGAGTTCTTGATACCTGGCAGATGTGTCAAAGGTGTTCATATACTGAGAGCTATCTACATGGCAGACAATTCCAATATCTTCATATACAGAGAGCTACATACTTGTCAGATCAGTCCAAGATATCTATGTACAGAGAGCTACATGGTAGATGAGTCCGAAATATCCATATACAGAGAGCTAGCCACATGGCAGGGTAGTGCAACATTTCCATATATAGAGTTCTAGCTGCAAGGCAGATGAGTTCAACTTGTCTATATACAGAGGGCTGGCTACATGGCGAATAGTTCAACGTTTCCGTATACAGAGTTGTAGCTACATGGCAGATGTGTCCAACGTGTCCATATAATGAGAGCTAGCTACATGGAAGAAAAATCCAATATGTTCATATACAAAGAGCTACCTACTTGGCAGATCAGTCCCACATATCCATGTACAGAGAGCTAGCTACATGGCAGATGGATTCCAAAATAATCATATACAGAGAGCTATCTACATGGCAGAGTAGTGCAACATTTCGATACACAGAATTCTAGCTACAAGGCAGAGGAGTCTATCTTTTCTATATACAGAGAGTTAGCTACATGGGAGAGAAGTGGAACATTTCCATATACAGAATTCTAGCTACATGGCAGATGTATCCAAAGTTTTCATATACTGAGAGCTACCTACATCTTAGATAAGTCCAACATGTCCGTATACAGGGTATTAGTTACATGGCAGATGAGTCCAACTTGTCCATATACTGAGCGTTAGCTTCATTGCAGTTGTGTCCAACATGTCCATATACTGGGCAGTAGCAAAATAGCAGACATGTCCAAAGTGTTCATATACAAAAAGGTACCTACTTGGCAGATCATTCCAAATTATCCATGTATAAAGAGCTAGCTACATGGCAGACGAGTCCAAATTGTCCATATACAAAGAGTTAGCTTCATGGCAGGGTATTGCAACATTTACATATACAGAGTTCTAGCTACAAGACTGATGAGTCCAACTTGTCTATATACAGAGAGCTAGCTACATGGCAGTGTAGAGCACCATTTCCATATTCAGAGTTCTAGCTATATGGCATATGTGTCAAACGTGTTCATATACTGAGAACTAATTACATGGCAGATCAGTCCAACATGTCCAAATATAAGGTACTAGCTACATGGCAGATGAGTCCAACATGTCCATATACTTAGAGCTAGCTACACGGTAGTCAAGTCCAATATGTTCATAAAGAGAGAGCTACCTACTTGGCAAGTCATTCCAAAATATCCATGTACAGAGAGCGAGCTACATGCAGACAAGTCCAAAATGGCCGTATACAGAGAGCTAGCTACATGGCAGGGTTGTGCAACATTTCCATATATAGAGTTTTAGCTACAAGACAGATGAGTCCAAAATGTATATGTACAGTGAGCTACCTACCTGGCAGAGTAGTGCATCATTTCCATATGCAGAGTTCAAGCTACAAGGAAGATGAATCAAAATTGTTAATATACTGAGAGCTAGCTACAAGGCAGAGTAGTCCAACATGTCCATATAAAGAGTACTATCTATCTGGCTAAAGAGTGCAACATGTCCATATACAGAGAGCTAGCTACATGGCAGACAAGTCCAATATGTTCATATACAGCGAGCTTTCTACTAGGCAGATCGATCCAACATATCAATGTACAGAGAGCTAGTTACATGGCAGATGAGTCCAAAATGTCCATATTCAGAAAGCTAGCTACGTGTGAGGAGTAGAGCAACATTTCCATGTTCAGAGTTCTAGCTACAAGGCGGATGAATCCAACTTGTCTATATACAGAGTTCTAGCTTCATGGCAGATGTGTCCAATGTGTCCATATATTGAGAGCTAACTACAGGGCAAATCAGTCCATAATATCCATGCACAGAGAGTTAGCTGCATGTCAGACGAGTCCAAAATATTCATATGCAGAGAGCTAGCTAAGTGGAAGTATAGTGCATAATTTCCATATACCAAGTTCAAGCTACATGACAGATGATTCCGAAGTGTCCATATACTGAGAGCTAGCTACATGGCAGAGTAATCCAACATGTCCATATAAAGGGTACTAGCTACCTGGCTAATGTGTCCAACATGTTCATAAACTGAGAGCTAGCTTCATGGAAGACAAGTCCAATATATTCATATATAGAGAGCTACCTACTTGGCAGATCAGTTCAACATATCCATGTACAGAGAGCTAGCTACATGCAGATGAGTACAAAATGTCCATATACCAAGAGCAAACTACAATTAGAGTAGCCCAACATGTCCATATACAGGGTACTAGCTACATGGCAGATGATTCCAACATGTCCACATAGTGAGAGCTAACTACATGGCAGACAAGTCCAATATGTTCATATACAGAGAGCTAACTTTTTGGAAGATTAGTCAAATATATCCATGTACAGAGAGCTAGCAACATGGCAGAAAGGTCCAAAAAGTCCATATACAGAGAGCTAGCTACATGGCAGATGAGTCCAAAATGTCCATATGCCGAGAGCTAGCTACATGATAGGGTAGTGCAACATTTCCATATACAGTGTTAGAGCTACACGGTGGATGTGTCCAACGTGTCCATATACTGAGAGGTACCTACATGGCAGATCAGTCGAAAGTATCCATGCACAGAGAGCTAGCTACATGTCAGATGAGTAAAAAATGTCCATATACAGAGAGCTCGCTACATTGCAAAGTAGTGCATGATTTCCATATACAGAGTTCAAGGTATATGGCAGATGATTCCAAAGTGTTCACATACTGAGAGATAGCTACATAGCAGAGTAGTCCAACATGTCCATATAAAGTGTACTAGATACCTGGCTAATGAGTTCAATGTATCCATATAGTGAGAGCTACCTACATGGCAGGTAAGTCCAATATCTTCATATACAGAGAGCTACCTAATTGGCAGATCAGTACAACATATGCATGTACATAGAGCTACCTACTTGGAAGAGGAGTCCAAAATGCCCATATATAGAGAGCAAGCTACATAACTGTGCAGTGTAACATTTCCATATACAGAGTTCTAGCTACAAGGCAGATGCATCGAAATTGTCTGTATATAGAGAGCTAGCTACATGGCAGTGTAGAGCAATGTTTCCATATACAGAGTTCTAGCTACATGGCAGATATGTCCAACGTGTCCATATACTGAGAGCTTGATACATGGCAGACAAGTCCAATATGTTCATATACTGAGACCTACCTACTTGGCAGATCAGTCCAACATATTCATGTACAGAGAGCTAGCTTCATGACAGAAGAGTCGAAAATGTCCATATACTGAAAGCAAGCTACATGGTAAGGTAGGACAACATTTCCATATACAGAGTTCTAGCTACAAGTCAGATGAGTCCAAATTGTCTATATACAGAGAGCTAGTTACATGGCAGAGTACTCCAACATGTCAATATTCAGAGTTCTAGCTACATGGCAGATGCGTACAATGTTTCTATATACTGGGAGTTAGAAACATGGCAGAGAAGTCCAATATGTGCATCTACTGAGAGCTACCAACTCGTAGGTAAATCCAATGTATCCATATACAAAGAGCTCGCTACATGACAGATGACTCCAAAATGTCCACATATAGAGAGCTAGCTACATGGCAGGGTAATGCAACGTTACTATATACAGAGTTCCAGATACAAGGCAGATGACTGCAACTTGTGTATATACAGAGTGCTAACTACATGGCAGGGTAGTCCAACATTTCCATATACAGAGTTCTAGATACAGGACAGATGTGTGCAACATATCCATATACAGAGAGCTATCTACAAGGCAGAAAAGTCCAGCACAATCATAAACAGATAGCTACCTACTTGGCAGATCAGTCCAAAATATCCATGTACAGAGAGTAAGCTACATGGCAGATGAGTCCAAAATCTCCATATAAAGAGAATTAGCTACATGGCAGGGTAGTGCAACATTTCTATATACAGTGTTCTATCTACAAGGCAGATTACTCCAACTTGTCTATATACAGAGAGGTAGCTACATAGCAGAGTAGTGTAGAATTTCCATATACAGAGTTCTAGCTACATGGCATATGTGTTCAAAGTGTCCATATACTGAGAGCTATCTACATGGCAGACAAATCCAACATGTTCGTATACATGGAACTAACTACTTGGCAGATGAGTCCTGCTTGTCCATATACTGAGAGCTTGTTACATGGCACACAAGGCCAATATGTTCATATACAGAGAGCTACCTACTTGGCACAGCAGTACAACATATCCATGTACAGTGAGCTAGCTACATGGCAGAGGAGTGCAACATTTCCATATACAGAGTTCTAGGTACAAGGAAGATGAGTCCAACTTGTTTATATACAGAGAGCTAGCTACATGGCATGGTAGTCAACATGTCCATATACAGTGTACTAGCTACATGGCAGAAGAGTCCAACTTATCTTTACACAGAGAGCTAGATACATGGCAGGGTAGTGCAACATTTACATATGAAGAGTACTAGCTACAAGGCGTGTGAGTCCAACTTGTCCATATACTGAGAACTAGCTACATGGTAGAGTAGTGCAACATGTCCATATACAGGGTACTAGCTACCTGGCTGATGAATCCTACATGTCCATATACTGAGAACTAGCTACATGGCAGATGAGTCCAAAATTTCCATATAAAGAGAGCTAGCTACATGGCAGGGTAGTGCAACATTTCCATATACAGAGTTCTAGTACAAGGCACATGATTCCAACTTGTCTATATAAAGAGAGCTAGCTACATGGCAGGATAGTGTACATTTCCATATTCAGAGTTCTAGCTACATGGCAGATAAGTCCAACTTGTCTATATTTAGAGAGCTAGCTACATGGCAGGGTAGTACAATATTTCCATATACAGGGTACTAGCTACATGTCAGATGAGTCCAACACGTGATACAACGAGAGTTAGCTCCATATAAGGGTAGTGCATCATTTCCATATACAAAATTCTAGCTACACGGCAGATGTGTCCAATGTGTCATATACTGAGAACTAGCTACATGGCAGACAAGTCCAATATGTTCATACACAGGGTACTAGCTACATGATAGATGATTCCAACATGTCCATATACTGAGAGCTAGCTACATAGCAGATGAGTCCAAAATGTCCATATACAGAAAGCTAGCTACATGGCATGGTAGTGCAACATTTCCATATACAGAGTTCTATCTGCTAGGCAGATGATTTCAATGTGTCTAAATACACAGAGATAGCTACATGACAGGTTAGTGTTACATTTCCATATACATAGTTCTAGCTACATGGAAGATGAGTCCAATTTGTCTATATACAGAGAGCTAGCTACATGGTAAGGTAGTACAACGTTTCCATATACAGAATTCTAGCAACAAGGTAGATGAGTCCAACTTGTCTATATACAGAAAGCTAGCTATATGGCAGAGTAGTTCAACATGTCCATATGCAGGGTACTAGCTTCATCGCAGATGAGACCAACATGTCCAAATACAGAGCGCTAGCTACATGGCTGGGTAGTGCAACATTTCCATATACAGAGTTCTAGCTACAAAGCAGATGATTCCAACTTGTCTATATACAGAGTGCTACCTGCATGGCAAGGTAGTGCAAATTTTCCATATACAGGGTACTAGCTACATGTCTGATGAGTCCAATATGTCTATATACTGAGAGCTAGCTACATGTCATATATGTCCAATATGTTCATATACAGAGAGCTACCTACTTGGCTGATAAGTCCAACATATCCATGTAAAGAGAGTTAGCTACAAGGCAGACGAGTCCAAATGTCCATATACTGAGAGTTAGCTCCATGGTAGTGTAGTGCAACATTTCCATATACAGAGTTCTAGCTACATGTCAGATGTGTCCAACGTGTCCATATTCTGATAGCTAGCTACATGGCAGACAAGTCCAAAATGCATGTATCCAGAGAGCTACTTACTTGGCAGATCAGTCTAATATATCCTTCTACAGAGAGCTAGCTACATGTCAGACAAGTCTAAAGTGTCCATATGCAGAGATCTAGCCCCATGGCAGGGTAGTACAACATTTCCATACACAGAATTCTAGCTACATGGCACATGTGTCCAACATGTCCATAGACTGAGAGCTAGCTAAATTACAGAGTAGTCCAACATGTCCATATACAGGGTGCTAGGTACATGGCATATGAGTCCAACATGACCAAATATTAAGATCTAGCTACTTGTCAGACAAGTCCAAAATATCCACATACAGAGAGCTAGCTACATGGCAGAGTAGTGCAAAATATCCATATACACAGTTCTCGCTACATGGCAGATGTGCCCAACATGACAATACTCATGGTAATAGTTACATTGTAGGTGTGTCCAACTTCTCCATATACTGAGAGCCACCAACATGGCAGACAAGTCCAATATGTTCATATACAGAGAGTTACCTACTTGGCAGATCAGTCCAACATATTAATGTACAAAGAGCTAACTACATGGCAGACTAGTAGAAAATATCCATATACAGAGAACTAGCTACATTGCAGGGTAGTGCAACATTTACATATACTGAGTTATTGCTACATGGCAGATGTTTCAAAGGTGTTCATATACTGAGATCTACCTACATGGCAGACAATTCCAATATGTTCCTATTCAGAGAGCTACATACTTGTCAGACCAGTCCAACATTGCCATGTACATAGAGCTAGCTACATGGCAGACGAGTTCAAAATGTCCATATACAGAGAGCTAGCCACATGGCAGGTTGGTGCAACATTTCCATATAAAGAGTTCTAGCTACAAGGCAGATGAGTCCAACTTGTCTATATACAGAGACCTAGCTATTTGGCAGTTTATAGCATCATTTCCATATACAGAGTTCTAGCTTCAAGGCAGATGAGTCCAAATTGTCTATATGCAGAAAGCTAGCTACATGGCAGTGTAGAGCAACTTTTCCATATACAGAATTCTAGCATCATGGGAGATGTGTCCAAAGTGTCCATATACTGAGAGCTCGCTACATGGCAGGCAAATCTAAAATGCTCATATATAAAGAGCTACCCACTTAGCAGATCGGTCCAACATATACATGCACAGAGAGCTAGCTACATGGCAGACGAGTCCAAAATCTCTATATTAAGAGATCTGGCTACATGGCAGGGAATGAAACATTTCCATATACAGAGTTCTACCTACAAGACAGATGAGTCCAATTTGTCCATACACTGAGAGCTACACACAAGTCTGATCAGACCAAAATATCCATGTACAGAGAGTTAGCTAAATGGCAGCTGAGTACAAAATGTCCAAATACAGGGAGCAACGCACATGGCAGGGTATTGCAACATTTCTATATACAGAGTTCTATCTACAAGGCAGATTAGTCCAACTTGTCTATATACAGAGAGCAAGCTACATGGCATAGTACTGCAGGATTTCCATATACAGAGTTCTAGCTATATGGCAGATGTGTCCAATATGTCCATATACTGAGAGCTAGCTACATCGCAGAGTAGTACATCATGTCCATATACAGGGTACTATCTACATCACAGAGGAGTTTAACATGTCCATATACTGAGAGCTTGCTACATGGCAGACGAGTCCAAAATGTCCATATACAGAGAACTAGCTACATAGCAGAGTACTGCAACATTTCAATATACAGAATCCTAGCTACATGGCAGCTGTGTTCAACTTGTCCATATACTGAGAGGTAGCTACATGGCAGTGTAGTCCAACATGTCCATATAAAGAGTACTTGCTACTTGGCTAGTGAGTCCTACATGTCCATATACTGAGAGCTAGCTGCGTGGCAATGTTGCCCAACATGTCCATATAAAGAGTACTTGCTACCTGGGTAATGAGTCCAACATGTCCATATACTGAGAGCTGGCTACATGACAGACAACTCCAATATGTTCATACACAGAGAGCTAACTACATGGTGGGGTAGTTCAACATTTCCATATACAGACTTCTAGCTACATGGCAGATGTGTACAACATGTACTTATATTGTGAGTTACCTACAAAGCAGATCAGTTCAAAATATATATGCAGAGAGAGCTAGCTACATGGCAGACGAGTTGAAAAAATGTCCTTATACAGAGAGCTAGCTATATATCAGAGTAGTGCATCATTCTATATGCACAGTTCAAGCTATATGGTAGAAGAGTCCAAAGTGTTCATATACTGAGACCTAGGAACATGAATGAGTAGTCCAACATGTCCATATATATGCTACTAGCTACCTGGCTAATGAGTCCAACAAGTCCATTAACTCAGAACTAGATACATGACAGAAAAATCCATTATGTTCATATACAGAGAGCTACTTACTTGGCCTATCAGTCCAACATATCCATGTACAGAGAGCTAGCTACATGGCAGATGAGTCCAAAATGTCCATATACAAAGAGCTAGATTCATGGCAGAGTAGTGCAATATTTCCATATACAGAGTTCTAGCTTCATGGCAGATGTGTTCAACGTGTCAATATAGTGAGAGCTAACTACATGGCAGATCAGTCCAACATGTCCATATACAGGATACTAGCTACATTGCACATGAGACCAAAATGTCCATATACAGAGAGCTAGCTTCATGGCAGACAAGTCTAATATGTTCATATACAGAGAGTTACCAATTTGGCAGATCAGTCCAACATATCCATGTACAAAGAGCTAGCAACATGGCAGACAAGTCAAAAGTGTCCATATACAGAGAACTAGCTACATATCAGATGAGACCAAAATTTCCATATATAGAGAACTAACTACATGGCAGAGTAGTGCATCATTTCCATACACAAAATTCAAGCTACATGGCAGATGAGTCAAACTTGTCCATGAACTGAGAATTAACTAGTTGGCATGGTAGTGCAACATTTCAATATAAAGGGTTCTAGCTACAAGGCCGATGAGTACAACTTGTCCATATACTGAGAGCTACCTACAAGAGAGATGAGTCCAACATGTCTATATACAGAGAGCTAGGTACATAGCACGTTAGTGCAACATTTCCATATACAGAGTTTTAGCTACATGGAAGATGAGTCCAACTGGTCTATATACAGAGATCTAGGTACATTGTAGGGTAGTGCAATATTTCCATATACACAGTTCTAGCTACAAGGCAAATGAGTCCAACTTGTCCATAAACTGAGAGCTAGATACATGTCAGAGTAGTCCAATATGTCCATATACAGGGTACTAGCTACATGGCAGATGAACCCAATATTTCCATATACTGAGAGCTACCTACATGGCAGACAAGTCCAATATGTTCATATACAGAGAGCTACTTACTTGACAGATCAGTCCAACATTTCCATGTACAGAGAGCTAGCAACATGGCAGATGAGTTCAAAATGTCCATATACATAGAGCTAGCTACATGGCAGGGGAGTGCAACATTTTCATATACAGAGTTTTAGCTACAAGGCAGAAGAGTCCAACTTGTCTCTATACAGAGAGTTGGCTACATGGCATCATAGTGCAACATTTCCATATACAGAGTTCTAGCTACATAGCAGATGTGTCCAACGTGTCCATAAACTGAGAGCTACCTACATGATATATCAGTCCAAAATATGCATACACAGACAGCTAGCTACATGTTAGACGAGTCAAAAATGTCCATATGCAGAGAGCTAACTACATGGCAGAGTAGTGCATCATTTCCATATAAAGAATTTAAGCTACATGTCAGATGAGCTCAAGTGTTCATATACTGAGTGCTAGCTACGTGGCAGAATAGTCCAACATATTCATATATAGAGTTCTACCTTCAAGGCAGATGAGTCCAACTTGTCTATATACAGAGAGTTAACTACATGGCTGGGTATTGCAACATTTCCATTTACAGAGTTCTCGCTACATGACAGATGTGTCCAACATGTTCATATACTGAGAGATAGATACAAGGCAAATCAGTCCAAAATATCCATATGCAGGGTACTAGCTACATTGAAGATGAGTGCAACATGTCTATACACTGTGAGCTAGCTCCTTTGGCAGTCAAGTCCAATATATTCATATACAGAGAGATACCTACTTGGCAGATCATTTCAACATATCCATGTACAGAGAGCTAGCTACATGGCAGACAAGTCCAAAATGTCTATATACAGAGAGCTACCTACGTGGCAGGGTGGTCCAACATTTCCATATACAGAGTTTTGGCTACAAGGCAGAGGATTCCAATTTGTTTAAGTACAGAGAGGTAGTTACATGCAAGGTAGTGCAACATTTCCATATACAGGGTTCTAACTAAAAGGCTGATGAGTCCAACTTGTCTATATGCAGAGAGCTAGGTACATAGCAGATGAGTCCAACATGTCCATATACAGTGAGCTACCTACTTGACAGTTTAGTGCAACATTTCCATATACAGAGTTCTAGCTACAAGGCAGATGAATCCAACTTATTTATCTATACAGAGCTAGGAACATGGTAGTGTAGTGCAATATTTCCATATACAGGGTTCTAGCCACATGGCAGATGTGTACAACGTGTTCATACACGGAAAGCTAGCTACACAGCAGACAAGTCCAATATGTTAGTATACAGATAGCTACCTAATAGCAAATCAGTCCAACATATCCATGTACAGAAAGCTGGCTACATGGCAGATGAGTCCAAAATGTCCATATACAGAGAGCAAGATACATTGCAGTGTAGTGCAACATTTCCATATACAGAATTCAAGCTACAAGGCAGATGAACCTAACTTGTCTATATACAGAGAGTCAACGACATGGCAGAGTAGTGCAACATTTCCATATACAGAATTCTAGCTACAAGGCACATGAGTCCAACGTGTCTATATACAGAGAGCTTGCTACATGGCATCATAGTGCAACATTTCCATATACAGTGTTCTAGCTACATGGCAGCTTTTTCCAACGTGTCCATATACTGACAGCTAGCTTCATGGCAGACAAGTCCAATATGTTCATAAAAGTGATGAAACTACTTGGCAGATCAGTCCATCATATCCATGTACAGAGAGCTAGCTACATGGCAAACGAGTACAAAATGTCATTATAAAGAGAGCTGACTACATGGCAGGGTAGATCAACATTTCCATATACAGAAATCAAGCTACAATGCAGATGACTTCAACTTGTCCATATATAGAGAGCTAGCTACATGGCAGAGTAGTGCCCCATTTCCATATACAGAGTTCTAGCTACATGACAGATATGTACAAGATGTCCATATATTGAGAGCTACTTATATGGACGATCAGTCCACCATATTCATATACCGAGAGCTAGCTACATTGTAGACAAGTCCAGTATGTTCATATACAAAGAACTACCTACTTTGCAGATCAGTCTAACATATCCATGTACAGAGAGCTAGTTAAATGGCAGACAATTCCAAAATGTCCATATACAGAGAGCAAGCTCCATGGCAGGGTAGTTCATCATTTCCATATACACAGTTGTAGCTACAAGGCACATGAGTACAAATTGTCTATATACAGAAAGCTAGCTACATTGTAGAGTACTCCAACATGTCCATATTCAGGTTTCTAGCTCTATGGAAGGTATTTACAACGTGTTCATATACTGAGAGCTAGCTACATGGCAGAGCAGTCCAACATGTCCATATACAGGGTACTAGCTACATGAACCATCAGTCCAACATATTCATATACTGAAAGTTAGCAACATTGTAGACAAGTTCAATATATTCATATACAGAGAACTACCTACTTTGCAGATCAGTTTAACATATCCATGTATTGAGAGGTAGCTACATGGCAAACGAGCTCTGGTAGTGTAGTAGTTACGAATCGGGCTGTGAATCTTAAGGTCAGCAGTTCGAAACTACCAGCTGCTCTGCGGGAGAAAGATGAGGCTTTCTACTCCTGTAAAGATTTACACCCTCGGAAACCCTGTACAGGGTCGCTATG
>NW_006409037.1:686486-690338 GCF_000296735.1 Chrysochloris asiatica | reverse complement strand
AACAACAACAACAACATGGCAAACGAGTCCAAAATGTCCATATACAGAGAACTAGCTATAATTATAGTGCAACATTTCCATATACAGAGTTCTAGGTCCAAGGCTGTTGAGTCCAACTTGTCTATCTATAGAGAGCTAGCTACATGGCAGAGTAGTGCAACATTTCCCATATAAAGAGTTCAAGGTACATGGCAAATGTGTCCAATGTGTCCATAAACTGAGATGTAGCAACATGGCAGAGCAGTCCAACATGTCCGTATACAGGGTACTAGGTACATGGCTGATGAGTCCAAAATGTCCATATACTGAGAGCTAGCTTCATGGTAGACAAGTCCAATATGTTCATATAGAGAGAGCTACCTACTTGGCAGATTATTCCAACATATCCATGTACAGAGAGCTAGCTACATGGCAGACGGGTCCAAAATGTCCATAAGCAGAGTGCTAGCCACATGGCAGGGTAGTGAAACATTTCCAAATACAGAGTTCTTGCTACAAGGCAGATGAGACCAACTTGTCTATATACAGAGAGCTAGCTACAAGGCGTGATATTGCAACATTTTCATATACAGAGATCTAACTAACAGATAGATGAGTCCAACTTGTCAGAGTAGTGCAACATTTCCGTGTACAGATTTTGAGCTACATGGAAGATGTGTCCAATGTGTCCATATACTGAGAGCTATCTACATGGAAGAAGAATCCAAAATGGCCTTATACAGGAAGCTAGCTAAATGGCAGAGTAGTGCATCATTTCCATATACAGAGTTCAAGCTACATGGCAGATGAGTCCAATGTTTTCATATACTGAGAGCTAGGTACATGGATGAGTAGTTCAATGTGTCCATATACATGGTACCAGCTACCTGGCTAATTAGTCCTACATGTCCATATACTGAGAACTAGCTACATGGTATTCAAATTCAGTATGTTTATATACAGAGAGCTACATAGATGGCATATCAGTCCAACATATATATGTACAAAGAGCTAGCTACATGGCAGATGAGTCCAAAATATCCATATACAACAAACTAGCTACATTTCAGAAGTTTTCAACACTTCCATATAGTGAGAGCTAATTACATTGCAGATCATTCCAACATATCCATATATAGGGTACTAACTACATGGCAGATGACTCCAACATGTCCATATACTGAGAATTAGCTTCATGGCAGATGAGTCCAACATGTGTATATTTAGTGGACTAGTTACAAGGCAGATGAGTCCAACATGTTCATACTTAACGAGCTGGCTACATGTCAGATGAGTCCGCCATGGCCATATATTGAGAGCTAGCTACATGGCAGAGGAGTCCAAAGTGTTAATATACTGAGAAGTAGCTACATGGATGAGTAGTCCAACATGTACATATACAGGGTATTAGCAACCTGGCTAATGAATACAACATGTCCATATACTGAGAGCTAGGTACATGACAGAAAAGTCCAATATGTTCATATACAGAGAGCTACCTACTTGCCAGATCAGTACAACATATCCATATACAGCAAGCTAGCTACATGGGAGACGAGTCCAAAATGTCCATATACAGAGAGGAAGCTACATGGCAGGGTAGGGCAACCTTTCCATATACAGAGTTCTAGCTACAAGGCAGATGAGTCCAGCTTGTCCATATACAGAGAGATAGCTACATGTAGGAGTTGTGTGACATTTCCATATACAGAGTTCTAGCTACATGGCAGATGTGTACAACGTGTCCATATACTGTGAGCCAACTACATGGCAGATCAGTTCAAAATATCCATACACAGAGAGCTAGCTACATGTCAGATGAGTCCAAAATGTTTTTATGCTGAGAGCTAGCTACAGGGAAGTGTAGTGCATCATTTCCATATACAGAGTTCAAGCTACATGGTAGATGAGTCCAAAGATTTCATACACTGAGAGCTAGGTACATGGATGAGTTGTCCAACATGTCCATATACATGGTACCAGCAACCTGGTTAATGAGTTCTACATGTCCATATACTGAGAACTAGCTACATGTCAGATAAGTCCAGTATGTTCATATACAGAGAGCTAACTAGTTGGCATATCAGTCCAACATATCCATGTACAGAGATCAAGCTACTTGGTAGACAAGTCCAAAATGTCCATATACAGAGAGCTAGCTACATGGCAGAGTAGTGCAACTTTTCCATATACAGAGATCTAGCTACATGGCAGATGTGATCAATGTGTCCATATAGTGAGAGCAATCTACATGGCAGAGCAGTACAACATATTCATATACAGGGGAGTAGCTACAAGGCAGATTAATCCAACATGTTCATTTACTGAGGCCTAGATACATGGCAGACAAGTCGAATATATTCATATAGAGAGTTACCTACTTGGCAGATCAGTCCAACATATCCATGTACAAAGAGCTAGCTGCATGGCAGATGAGTGGAAAATGTCCATATACAAAGAGCTAGCTACATGGCAGAGTAGTGCAACATTTGCATATACAGAGTTCAAGCTACAAGGCTGATGAGTCCAACTTGTTCATACACTGTGAGTTACTTACATGGCAGAGTAGTCCAACATGTCTATATACAGAGAGCTAGCTACGTGGCAGGGTACTGCAACCATTCCATATACAGAGTTCTAGCTTCCAGGAAGATGAGTCCAACTTGTCTATATACAGAGAACTAGCTACATGGCAGGGTGGTGCAACATTTCCATATATAGAGTTCTAGTTACAAGGCCAATGAGACCAACTTGTCTACATAAAGAGAGCTACCTACTTGGCAGATCAGCCCAACATATCCTTGTACAGAAAAATAGTTACATGGCAGAAAAATCCAATATGTTCATATACTGAGAGCTAGTTACATGGCAGGGCAGTGCAACATTTCCGTATACAGAGTTCTACCTACACGGCAGATGTGTACAACGTGTCCATATATTGTGAGATACCTACATGGCAGATCAGTTCAAAATATCCATGCACAGAGAGCTAGCTACATGGAAGAGTACTGCATCATTTCCATACACTGAGTTCAAGCTATATGGCAGATGAGTCCAAAGTGTTCATATACTGACAGCTAGGTACATGGCAGAGTAGTCCAACATGTCCATATACATGGCACCAACTATCTGGCTAATTTGTCCAACATGTCCATATATTGAGAAGTAGCTACATGACATACAAACCCAGTATGTTTATATACATAGAGCTACCTAGATGGCATATCATTCCAACATATACAAGTATAAAGAACAAGCTACATAGCAGAAAAGTCCAATATGTTCATATACTGAGAGTTAGCTACATGGAAAGGTAGTGCTACATATCCATATACAGAGTTCTAGCTACACGGCAGATGTTTACAACATGTCCATACAGTGTGAGCTACCTACATGGCAGATCAGTTCAAAATATACATGCACAGAGAGCTAGAGACATGTCAGATGAATCCAAAATGTCCTTTTACAGAGAGCTAGCTACATGGCAGAGTAGTGCATCATTTCCAAATATGCAGTACAAGCTATATGGCAGATGAGTCCAAAGTGTTTATATACTGACAGCTAGGTACATGACAGAGTAGTCCAACATATCCATACACAGGGTAACAACTACATGGCAGATGAGTCCAACATGTCCATATACTAAGAGCTAGCTACATGGTAGACAAGTACAATAAGTTCATATACAGAGAGCTACCTACTTGACATATCAGTCAAACATATCCATGTACAGAGAGCTAGCTACATGGCAGACAAGTCCAAAATGTCCATATACAGAGAGCTAGCTACATGGTAGAGTAGTGTAACATTTCCACATACAGAGTTCTAGCTACAAGGCCGATGAGTCCAACATGTCCATATACTGAGAGCTAA
>NW_006409037.1:680639-686386 GCF_000296735.1 Chrysochloris asiatica | reverse complement strand
CAGAGTAGTCCAACATGTCTATATACAGAGATCTAGCTACAAGGCAGATGAGTCCATCTTGTCTAAATACAGAGAGCTAGCTACATGGCAGCATAGTGCATCATTTCCATATACAGAGTTCAAGCTACATGGCAGATGAGACCAAAGTGTTCAAAATCTGAGAGCTAGCTACATGGATAAGTAGTCCAACATGTCCATATACAGAGTACTAGCAACTTGGCGAATATGTCCAACATGTTCATATACTGAGAGTTAGCTACTTGGCAGACAAGTCCAATATGTTCATATACAGAGAGCTACCTACTATCCAGAACCGTCCAACATATCCATTTTCAGAACGCTAGCTACATGGCAGGCGAGTCCTGAACGTCCATATACAGAGAGCTAGCTGCATGACAGGGTAGTGCAATATTTCCATATACAGAGTTCTAGCTACAAGGCAGATGAGTCCAACTTCTCTATATACAGAGAGCTAGCTACATGACAAGATAGTGCAACATTTCCATATACAGAGTTCTAGCTACAAGGCAGATGAGTCCAACTTCTCTATATACAGAGAGCTAACTACAAGGCAGGGTACTGCAACATTTCCATAAACAGAGTTATAGCTACAAGGCAGAGGAGTACAACTTGTCTATATACAGACAGCTAGCTACATATTAGAGTACTGTATCATTGCCGTATACAGAGTTCAAGCTACATGACAGATGAGTCCAAAGTGCTCATATAATAAGAGCTAGTTACCTGGCAGAGTAGTCCAACATGTTCATATACTGAGAGCTAGCTATATAGCAGACAAGTCCTATATGTTCATATAGATAGACAGTCCTATATGTTCATATAGCTACCTACTTGTCATATCGTTCCAACATATCCATGTATAGAGAGCTATTTACATGGGAGACAAGACGAAAATATCCATATACAGAGAGCTAGCTACATTGCAGAGTATTCCAACATGGCCATATACAGAGTTCTAGCTACATGGCAGTTGAATCCAACTTGTCCATATACACAGAGCTAGCTACATGGCAGAGTAGTCAAAAATATCCATGCACAGAGAACTATCTACATGTCAGCCGAGTCCAAAATGTCCATATTCAGAGAGCTAGCTACATGTAAGTGTAATGCAACATTTCCAGATATAGCGTTATAGCTACAAGACAGATGAGTCCAACTTGTTTATATACAGAGTTCTAGCTACAAGACAGATGACTCCAACTTGTCTAAATACAGAGAGCTAGCTACATGGCAGAAAGTCCAAAATATCCATATACAGAGATCCATATAGCAGGGTAATGCAACATTTCCATATACAGAGTTCTAGCTACAATGCAGATGAGTCCAACTTGTCTGTATACAGACAGCTAGCTACATGGTAGAGTAGTGTATCATTTCCATATACAGAGTTCAAGATACATGCCAGATGAGTCCAAAGTGCTCATATACTGATAGCTAGTTCCCTGGCAGAGTAGTCCAACATGTCCATATACTGAGAGCTAGCTATATAGCAGACAAGTCTTATATGCTCATAAAGATAGAGCTATGTACTTGTCAGATCATTCCAACATATCCATGTACAGAGACCTATCTACATGTCAGACGAGTCCAAAAACTCCATATACAGAGACATAGCTTCATGGCATGGTAGTGCAACATTTCCATATACAGAGTTCTAGCTACAAGGCAGATGATTACAAAATGACCATATACAGAGAGCTAGCTACATGGCAGGGTAGTGCAACATTTCCATATACAATGTTGCACCTACAAGGCAGATGAGTCCAAATTGTCTATATACAGAGAGATAGCTATAAGACAGACTAGTGCAACATTTCCATATATAGAGTTCTAGCTACAATACATATGTGTCAAACGTGTCCACATACTGAGAGGTACCTACAGGGCAGATCAATCCAAATTATACATGTAAAGAGAGCTTGCTACATGGTAGACAAGTTCAATATGTTCATATACAGAGAGCTACCTACTTGGAAGATCAGACCAATATATCCATGTTCAGACAGCTAGCTACATGGCAGACGAGTCCAAAATGTCCATATACTGAAAGCTAGCTACCTGGCAAAAAAATCCATTATGTTCATATACAGGAAGCTAGCTACATGGCAAGATAGTGCAACATTTCCAAATACAGAGTTCTAGCTACAACGCAGATGAGTCTACATGGCAGACAAGTCCAATATGTTCATATACAGAGAGCTACCTACTTGGCACATCAGTGAAACATATCCATGTACAGAGAGCTATCTACATGGTAGACGACTCCAAAATGCCCTATACAGAGACATAGCTACATGGCATGGTAGTGTAAAATTTCCATATACAGAGTTCTAGCTTCAAGGCAGATTATTCCAAAATGTCCATATACCGAGAGCTAGCTACATGGCAGGGTAGTACAACATTTCCATATACAATGTTGTAGCTACAAGGCAGATGATTTCAACTTGTCTGTATACAGAGAGGTAGCTACAAGGCAGAGTAGTGCAACATTTCCATATACAGTGTTCTAGCTACAATGCATATGTGTCAAACGTGTCCATATACTGAGAGCTACCTACAGGGCACATCTGTCAAAAATATTCATATAAAGAGAGCTAGCTACATGGTAGACAAGTACAACATGTTCATATACAGAGAGCTACTTACTTGGCAGATCAGACCAATATATCCATGTTCAGAGAGCTACTTACATGCCAGACGAGTGTAAAGTGTCCATATACAGAGATCTAGCTACATGGCAGGGTAGTGCAACATTTCCATTTACAGAGTTCTAGCTACAAGACAGATGATTCAAACTTGTTTATGTACAGAGAGCTAGCTACATGGCAGTGTAGTGCAACAATTCCATATACAGAGTTCTAGCTACAAGTCAGATGAGTCCAACTTGTCTATATGCAGAGAGCTAGCTACATGGCAGAGTAGAGCAACATTTCCATATACAGAGTTCTAAATACATGGCAGATGAGTCCAACTTGTCTATATACAGAGAGCTAGCTACATGTCAGACTAGTGCAAGTTACATGGCACATGTGTCCAACGTGTCCATATACTGAGAGCTAGCTACATGACAGATCAGTCCTATATGTCCATATATGGGTTATTAGCTACATGTCAGGTGAGTCCAACATGTCTATATACTGAATGCTTGCTACATAGCAGACAAGTCCAATATGTTCATATACAGAGACCTACCTTCTTGACAGATCATTCCAACATATCCAAATGGCATACGAGTCCAAAATGTCCATAAACAGAGAGTCACATATATGGCAGGGTAGTGCAACATTTCTATATAAAGAGTTGTAGCTACATGGCAAATGTGACCAACGTGTCCATATACTGAGAGCTAGCTACATGGCAGAGGAGTCCAACATGTCCATATACAGGGTACTAGCTACATGACAGATGAGCCCAACATGTCCATATACTGAGAGTTAGCTACATGGCAGACAAATCGAATGTGCTCATATACAGAGAGCTAACTACATGGCAGGGTAGTGCAACATTACCATATAGAGAGTTCTAGCTGCATGGCAGATGTGTTCATTGTGTCGATATACTGAATGGTAGCTACATGACAGAATAGTCCAACATGTCCATATACAGAGTACTATCTACATGGCAGATCAGTTCAACATATCCAAATACAGGTTATTAGCTACATGGCAGATAAGTCCAACATGTCCATATGCTGAGAACTAGCTACATGGCAGACGAGTCCAAAATACCCATATACCTAGAGCTAGCTTCAATGCAGGGAAGTGCAACATTTCCATATACAGAGTTCTAGCTACATGGCAGGTGTGTCCAGTGCGTACATATACTGAGAGCTAGCTACATGACAATGTAGTCCAACATTTCCATATACAGAGTTCAAATTACAAGGCAGATGAGTCCAACTTGTCTATATACACAGAGTTAGCTACATGGCAGAGTAGTGCAAGGTTTCCATATCCAGAGTTCTAGCTACATGTCAGATGTGTCCAACGTGTCCAAATACTGAGAGCTAGCTACATGGCAGATCAGTCCAACATGTCCATATACAGGGTATTAGCTACATGGCAGATCAGTCCAACATGTCCTTCTATTGAGAACTAGCTACATGGCAGACGAGTCCAAAATGTTCCTATATAGAGAGGTAGCTACAATGCAGGGAAGTGCAACATTTCCATATACAGAGTTCTAGCTACATGACAGAGTAGTCCAACATGTACATATGCAGGGTACTATCTACATGGAAGATGAGTCCAACATGTCCATATACGGAGAGCTAGCAACATGGCAGACAAGTCCAATATGTAAATATACAGACAGGTACCTACTTGGCAGATCCGTCCAATATAACCATGGACCGAGAGCTAGCTACATGGCAGATGAGTACAAAATGTCCATATATAGAGAGCTAGCAACATGGCAGTGTAGAACAACATTTCCATAAGCAGAGTTCTAGCTACATCGCAGATGTGTCTAATGTATCCATATACTGAATGCTGCCTACATGGCAGACAATTCCAATATGTTCATATACAGAGAGCCAACTACTTGGTTGATCAGTTCAACATATCCATGTACAGATAGCTAGTTACATGGCAGTGTAGTGCAACTTTACATACACAGACTTCTAGCTACAAGGCAAATGAGTCCAATTTGTCTATATACAGAGATCTAACTACATGGCAGTGTAGTGCAACACTTCCATATACAGAGTTCTAGCTACATGACAGATGAGTCAAACATGTCCATATACTGAGAACTAGGTATATGGCAGACAAGTCCAATATGTTCATATACAGAGAGCTATGTACATGGAGGATAAGTCCAACATATCCATGTACATAGAGCTAACTACATGGCGGACGGGTCAAAAATGTCTATATAAAGAGAGGTAGCTACATGGCAGAATAGTGCAATATTTCCATATACAGCGTTCTAGCTATATGGCAGAAGTGTCCAACGTGTCCATACACTGAGAGGCAGCTACATTGCAGAGCAGTCCAACATGTCCATACAGAGGGTACTAGCTACATGGCAGATGAGTCCAACATGTCCATATACTGAGAGCTAGATACATGGCAGACAAATCCAATGTGTTCATATACAGAGAGCTGCCTACTTTGCAGATGAGTCCAACATATCCACATACAGAGAGCTAGCTACATGGCAGACAAGTCCAAAATATCCATATACAGAGAGCTAGCTACATGGCAGTGTAGTGCAATATTTCCATACACAGAGTTGAAGCTACAAGGAAGATGAGTCCAACTTGTCTATCTCTAGCGTGCTAGGTACATGGCAGAGTAGTGCAACATTTCCATATACACAGTTCTAGCTACATGGCAGATGTGTCCAACGTTTCCCTATACTGACAGCTAGCTACATTGCCGAGTAGTCCAACATGTCCATATTCAGGGTAGTGCAACATTTCCATATACAGAGTTCTAGCTAAAAGGCAGATGAGTCCAACTTGTCTATATACAGAGAGCTGGGTACAGGGCAGAGTAGTGCAACATTTCCATATAGAGAGTTCTAGCTATATGGCAGATGTGTCCAACGTGTCCATATCCTGAGAGCTATTACATGGCAGAATAATTCAGCATGTCTATATTCAGGGTACTAGCTACATGGCAGATGTGTCCAATGTGTCCATATAATGAGAGCCACTTACATGGCAGAGAAGTTCAATATGTTCATATACTGAGAGTTACCTACTTCACAGTTCATTCCAA
>NW_006409037.1:670166-675309 GCF_000296735.1 Chrysochloris asiatica | reverse complement strand
TCCAACATATCCATGTACAGAGAGCTAGTTGCAAGGCAAATGAGTCCAAAATGTACATATACAGAGAGATAGCTACATGGCAGTGCAGTGCAACATTTCCATATACAGAGTTCTAGCTACAAGGCATATGAGTCCATGTTGTCTATATACAGAGAGCTAGCTACATGGCAGAGTAGTGCAACATTTCCATATACAGAGTTCTAGCTACATGGCAGATGTGCCCAACATGTGCATATACTGAGAGCTAGCTACATGGCAGACAAGTCCTATATGCTCATATAGAGAGAGATATCGACTTGGCAGGTCAGTCCTACATATCCATGTACGGAGAGCTAGCTACATGTTAGACGAGTCCACAATGTCCATATACAGAGAGCTAGCTACATGGCAGAATAGTGCAACATTTACATATACAGAGTTCTAACTACATGGCAGATGTGTCCAACGATTCCATACACTGACTGCTAGCTACATGGCAGAGCAGTCCAACATGTCCATATACAGGGTACTAGCTACATGGCATATATGTCCAACGTGTCCATCTACTGAGAGCCTCCTAGAGGGCAGACAAGTCCAGTATGTACATATACAGAGAGCTCCCTACTTGGCAGATCAGTCCAACATATCCATGTACAGAGAGCTAGATACATGGCAGTCCAAAAATTCTTATACAGAGAGCTAGCTAAAAGGTAGGGTAGTGCAACATTTCTATATAAAGAGTTCTAGCTACAAGGCAGATGAGTCCAACTTGTGAATATACACCTAGTTAGCTACATGGCTGAGTAGTGCAAAGTTTCCATATACAGAGTTCTAGCTACATGGCAGATGTATCCAATGTATCCCTATACTTATAATCACCTTCATGGCAGACAAGTCCAATATGTTCATATACAGAGAGCTACCTACTGGAAGATCAGTCCAACATATCCATGCACAGAGAGCTGACTCTATGGCAGAAGAGTCTAAAATGTCCATATACAGAGTACTAGCAACATGGCAGAAGAGTCCAAAATGTCCATATACAGAGTACTAGTAACATGGCAGATGAGTCCAACAGGTCCATATATTGAGAGTTAGCTTCAATGAAGATCAGTACAGCATGCGTATATTTACAGGGCCAGCTACAAGTCAGATAAGTCCAACTTGTTTATATACATAGAGCTAATACATGTCAGGGTAGTGCAACATTTCCATATACAGAGGTCTAGTTACATGGCAGATGTGTCTAACATGTCCATATACGGAGAGCTAGCTACATGGCAGGGTAGTGCTGCATTTCCATATACAGAGTTCTCGCTACAAGGCAGAAGAGTCTAAGTTGTGTATATACAGAGAGTTAGCTACATGGCAGAGTAGGGCAAATTTTCCATATACAGAGTTCTAGCTACATGGCAGATGAGTCCAAGGTATACATATTCTGAGAGCCACCTACATGGCAGACAAGTCCAATATGTTCATATATAGAGAGCTACCTACTGGCAGGTCAGTCCAACATACACATATATAGAGAGCTATCTACATGGCAGACGAGTCCAAAATGCCCATATACTAAGAGCTACCTACATGGCAGGGTAGTGCAACATACACAGATACTGAGTTCTAGCAATATGGCAGATGTGTCCAATGTATCCTTATACTGAGAGCCACCTACATGGCAGATAAGTCCAAAATGTCCATATACTAAGAGCTACCTACATGGCAGGGTAGTGCAACATTCACAAATACAGAGTTCTAGCAACATGGCAGATGTGTCCAACATATCCATATACTGAAGGCTAGCTACATGACAGAGTAGTCCAACATGTACATATTCAGGGTACTAGCTACATGGCAGATGTGTCCAACATGTCCATATACTGAGAGATAGCTGTATAGCAGATCAGTCCAAAATATCCTTGCACAGAGAGCTAGCTACATGTCAGACAAGTCCAAAATGTCCATATACAGAGAGCTAGCTACATGGCAGAGTAGTGCCTCATTTTCATATACATAGTTCAAGCTACATGGCAGATGAGTCCAATGTGTTTATATACTGAGAACTAGTTAAATGTCAAAGTAGTCCAACATGTACATATACAGAGTTGTAACTACAAGGAAGATGTTTCCAATGTGTCTGTATACTGAGAGCTAGCTACATGGCAGATAAGTCCAATATGTTCATATACAGTGAGTTAGTTACGTGGGAGATCAGTCCAACATATCCAATTACAGAGAGCTAGCTACATGGCAGACATGTCCAAAATGTCCATATACAGAGAGCTAGCTACATGGCATGGTAATGCAACATTTACATATACAGAGGTTTACCTATAAGGCAGAATAGTCCAACTTGTGTATATACAGAGAGCTAGCCACATGGCAGAGTAGTGCTACATTACCATATACAGAGTTTTAGATACATGGAAGATGGTTTCAACGTGTCCATATACTGAGAGCTAGATACATGGAAGAGTAGTCCAACATGTCCATATAAAGTGTACTAGCAACATGGCAGATGAGTCCAACATGACCATATACTGAGAGCTAGCTACATGGCAGACAAGTCCAATATATTCATATAAAGAGAGCTACCTACTTGGCAGATCAGTCCAACATATCCATGTACAGAGAGCTAGCTTCATGGCAGACCAGTCCAACGTGTCCATATACAGAGTTCTACCTACATGGCAGGGTAGAGCAACATTTCCATATACAGAGTTCTAGCTACAATGCAGATGACTCCAACATGTCTATCTATAGAGAGCTAGTACATGACAGAGTAGTGCAACATTTCCATATGCAGTGTCCTAGCCACATGTCAGATGTGTCAAAACTGTCCATATACTGAGAGCTACCTACATGGTGGCCAAATCCAATATGTTCATATACAGAGAGCTAACTACTTGGCAGATCATTCTAACATATCCATGTACAGGTATTTAGCTACATGGCAGATGAGTCCAAAATGTCCATATACAGAGAGCTAGCTACATGACAGGTTAGTGCAACATTTCCATATACAGAATTCTTGCTACAAGGCAGATGAATCCAATTTGTCTATATACAGAGAACTAGCTACATGGCAGAGTAGTGCAACATTTACATATACAGAGGTCTAGCTACATGGCAGATTTGTCCAATGTGTCCATATACTGAGAGCTCGCTACATGGTAGAGTAGACCAACATGTCCATAATTAGGGTACTAGCTACATGGCAGATGTGTCCAACATGTCCATATACTGAGAGCAACCTAAATAGCAGACAAGTTCAATATGTACATATACAGAGAGCTACCTACTTGGCAGTTCAGAACAATATATCCATGTACAGAAAGCTAGCTACATGGAAGACTAGTCCAAAAGGTCCATATAGAGAGCGAGCTACATGGCAGGGTAGTGCAACACTTCCATATTCAGAGATCTAGCTACAATGCAGATGAGTCCAACGTGTCTATATACAGAGAGCTAGCTACATGTCAGAGTAGTGCAACATTTCCATATACAGATTTCTAGGTACATGGCAGATGTGTCAAATTTGTCCATATCCTGAAAGTTATCTATAAGGCAGTGTCATCCAACATGTCCATATACAGGGAACTAGCTATATGGCAGATGAGTCCAACATGTCCATACAAAGAGAGCTACGTACTTGGCAGATCAGTCCAACATATCCATGTACAGAGAACTAGCTACATGGCAGAGTAGTGCATCATTTCCATATACAGAGTTCAAGCTCCATGGCAGATGAGTCCAAAGTGTCCATGTACTGAGAGCTAACTACATGGCAGACAAGTCCAATATTTTCATATAAAGAGAGCTACCTACTTGGCAGATCAGTCCAACATTTCCATGTACAGAGAGCTAGCTACATGGCAGATGAGTCCATCATGTCCATATACTGAGAGCTAGCCACATGGCAGACAAGTCCAATATGTTCATATACAGAAAGCTACCTATTTGCAGATCAGTCCCAAATATCCATGCTCAGAGAGCTACCTACATGTCAGACGTATACAAAATGTCCATATACAGAGAGCTAGCTACATGGCAGATCGTTCCAACATATTGATGTACAGCGCGCTAGCTACATGGCAGATGAATCCAAAATGTCCATATACAGAGTACTAGCAACTTGGCAGATGATTCCAACATGTCCATATACTGAGAGTTAGCTACATGGCAGATGAGTCCAGCATGTGTATATTTAGAGGGCTTGTTACAAGGTAGATGAGTCCAACTTGTCTAAATAATGAGAACTAGCTAGATGTCAGGGTAGTGCAACATTTCCATATACTGAATACTAGCTACCTGGCAGATGTGTCAAAGGTGTTCAAATATAGGGAGCTACATACAAGGCAGACAAGTCCTATATGTTTATATACAGAGAGCTGCCTACTTTGCAGATCAGTCCAACATATCCTTGTACAGAGAACTAGATGCATGGCAGATGAGTCCAAAATGTCCATATACAGAGAGCTAGTTACATGGGAGACTAGTGCAACATTACCATATACACAGTTCGAGCTACATGGCACATGTGTCCAAAGGGTCTATACACTGAGAGCTCGATACATAGCAGAGTACTCCAACATGTCCATATTCAGGGTAGTTGCTACATGGCAGATGTGTTCAATATGTCCATATACTGAGAGACACCTATAGGGCAGAAAAGTCTTATATGTTCATATACAGATAGTTACCTATTTTGCACATCAGTCCAACGTATCCATGTACGGAGAGCTAGTTACAAGGCAGGGTAGTGCAATATTTCCATATACAGTGTTCTAGCTAAACGGCAGATGAGTACAAATTGTCTATATACAGAGTTCTAGCTACATGGTAGATGTGTCCAACGTGTCCATATCCTGAGAGCCAGTTACATGGCAGAGTAGTGCAACATGCCCATATTCAGGGTAAAAGCTAGATGGCAAATTAGTCCAACATGTCCATAAACTGAAAGCCAACTACACGTTAGAAAAGTCCATGATATTCATATACAGAGAGTAACCTACTTGTCAGATCAGTCCAACATATCCATGTACAGAGAGCTAGCTATATGGCAGAAAAGTCCAAAATATCCACATACAGAGAGCTAGCTACATGGCAGGGTAGTGCAACATTTCCATATACAGAGTTCTAGGTACAAGACAGATGAGTCCAAGTA
>NW_006409037.1:667718-670066 GCF_000296735.1 Chrysochloris asiatica | reverse complement strand
CCAAAATATCCACATACAGAGAGCTAGCTACATGGCAGGGTAGTGCAACATTTCCATATACAGAGTTCTAGGTACAAGACAGATGAGTCCAAGTATTCTATATACAGAGAGCTAGCTACATGGCAGACGAGCCCAAAATGTCCATATACAGAGCGCAAGCTATATGGCATGGTAATGCAACATATCCATATACAGACTTCGAGCTACATAGCAGCTGTGTCCAACATGTCCATATACTAATAGCCACCTAAAGGCAGACGAGTCCTAGATATTCATAAACAGAGAGTTACCTATTTTGCAGATCCCTCCAATGTATCTATGTACAGAGAGCTAGCTACATGGCAGACAAATCCAAAATGTCCATATACATAGAACTAGCTACATGGCTGGGTAGTGCAACATTTCCATATACAGTGTTCTAGCTACAAGGCAGATGAGTACAAATTGTCTATATACAGAGAGTTAGCTAAATGGCAGAGTACTCCAACATTGTCCATATTCTGAGTTCTAGCTATATGGCAGTTATTTCCAACATGTCTATATACTGAGAGCAAGGTACATGGCAGAGAAGTCCAATGTCTTCATATACAGAGAGCTGCCTACTTGACAGGTCAGTCCAACATATCCATGTAGAGAGATTAGCTATATGGCACACGGTTTCAAAATGTCCATATAAAGAGAGCTAGCTACATGGCAGGGAAGAGAAACATTTCCATATATAGAGTACTAAGTACATGGCAGATGAGTCCAACTTCTCTGTATATACAGAGCTAGCTACATGACAGAGTAATGCAACATTTCCATATAGAGTTCTAGGTATATGGCAGATGTGTCCAACATGTCCATACAAAGAGAGCTAGCTACACGGCAGAGCAGTCCAACATGGCCATATACAGTGTACTAGCTACATGGCAGATGTGTCCTACGTGTCCATATACTGAGAACTAGCTATATGGCAGACAAGTCCAATAAGTTCATATACAGAGAGCAACCTACTTGGCAGATCAATCCAACATATCCATACACAGAGAGCTAGGTACATGGCAGACATGTCCAAAATGTCCATATACAGAGAGCTAGCTACACGGCAGAGTAGTGCAACTTTTCCATATACAGATTTCTAGGTAAATGGCAGATGTGTCCTACGTGTGCATACATGGAGAGCTAGCTACATGGCAGGGTAGTGCAACATTTCCATATACAGAGTTCTAACTATATGGCAGATGTGTAAAAGGTGTCCATATATTGAGAGCTACCTACATGGCAGACATGTCCAATATGTTCATATACAGAGAGCTACCTACGTGGCAGATCCGTCCAACACATCCATGTAGAGAGCTAGCTACATGGAAGACGAGTCCAAAATGTCCATATACAGAGAACTAGCTAAATGGCAGGATAGGGCAACATTTCCATATTCAGAGTTCTAGCTACAAGGCAGATGAGTAAAACTTGTATATATACATACAGCTAGCTAAATGGCAGAGTAGTGCAACATTACCATATACAGCGTTCTAGCTACCTGGAAGATATGCCCAATGTGTCCATATACAAAGAGCTAGATACATGGCAGTCGAGTCCAATATGTTCATATACAGAGATCTAGCTACTTGGCAGATCAGTGCAACATAACCATTTACAGAAAGCTAACTACATGGCAGACAAGTCGAAGATGTACATATAAAGAGAGGAGGCAACTTGGCAGAGTAGTGCAACATTTCCATATACAGAGTTGTAGGTACATGGCAGATGTGTCAAACGTGTCCATACACTGGGAGCTAGCTATATGGCAGAGCAGTCCAACATGTTCATACACAGGGTACTAGCTATTTAGCAGATTAATCCAACATGGCCATATACTGAGAGCTAGATATGTGGCACGGAAGTCCAATATGTTCATATACAGAGAGCTACCTACTTGGCAGATGAGTCCAACAAACCCATGTACAGAGAGCTAGCGTCATGGCAGAGGAGTGTAAAATGTCCATTTACAGAGAGCTAGCTACATGGCAGGGTAGTGAAACATGTCCATATACAGAGTTCTAAGTATATGGCAGATGAGTCCAACTTGTCCATATACACAGAGCTAGCTACATGACAGAGTAATGCAACATTTCCATATACAGAGTTCTAGGTATATGGCAGATGTTTCCAACATGACCATACACTGCGAGCTAGCTACTTGTCAAAGCAGACCAACATGCCCATATACAGCTTACTAGCTACCTGGCAGATGAGTCCAACAGGTCTATGTACAGAGAACTAGCTTTATGGCAGACGAGTCCAAGATGTCAAAATACAGAGAGCTAGCTACATTGCAGGGTAGTGCAACATTTCCATATACAGAG
>NW_006409037.1:657269-667598 GCF_000296735.1 Chrysochloris asiatica | reverse complement strand
ACAAGTCCAGTATGTTTATATACAGAGAACTACCTACTTGGCAAATCAGTCCAACATATCCTCGTACACAGAGCTAGCTACAAAGCAGACGATTCCAAAATCCATATACAGAGAGCTAGTTACATGGCAGGGTAGTACAACATTTCCATTTATAGATTTCTAGCTACAAGGCACATGAGTACAAATTGTCTATATACAGAGAGCTAGCTATATGGCAGAGTACTCCGACATGTCCATATTCAGGGTTCTAGCTATATGGCAGATGTGTTCAACGTGTCCATATACTGAGAGCTACCTACAGGAAGACAAGTCCAATATGTACATAAACAGAGAGCTACCTACTTGGCAGAACAGTCCAACATATCCATGTTCAGAAAGATAACTACATGGCAGACGAGTCCAAAATGTCCATAAACTGAGAGCTAGCTACATGGCAGGGTAGTGAATCATTTCCATATACAGACTTCTAGGTACAAAGCAGATGAGTCCAACTTGTCTATATACAGAAACCTAGCTATATGACAGAGTAGTGCAACATTTCCATATACAGAATTCATGGTACATGGAAGTTATATCCAACGTGTCCATAAAATGAGAGCTAGCTGCATGACAGAGCCATCCAACATGTCCATATACAGGGCACTAGCTACAAGGCAGATGAGTCCAACATGTCCATATACTGAGAGCTAGCTGCATGGCAGATGAGTCCAAAATGTCCATATACAGAGAGCTAAGCTACATTTCAGGGTAATGCACCATTTACATATACAGAGTTCTAGCTATATGGCCGATGTGTCAAAACTGTCCATATACTGAGAATTACCTACATGACAGACCAGTCCAATATGTTCATATACAGGGAGCTACCGATTTGGCAGATCAGTCCAACATATCCATGTACAGGGAGCTAACTACATGGCAGATGAATCCAAAATGTCCATATGCAGAGGGTTATTTACATGGCAGAGTAGATAAACATTTCTATATACAGAGTTCTAGGTGCAAGACATATGCGTCCAACTTGTCTATATACAGAGACCTAGCTAAATGGCAGTGTAATGCAACATTTCCTTATACAAATTTCTAGCTACAAGGCACATGAGTACAAATTGTTTATATACATAGAGCTAGCTACATGGTAGAGTACTTAAACATGTCCATATTCAGAGTTCTAGATATTTGGCAGATGATTCCAACGTGTCTATATACTGAGAGCTAGCTACAACGCAGAGTAGTCCAACATGTCCATATTCAGGGTAGTAGCTTCATGGCAGAAGAGTCAAACCTGTCCATATACTGAGAGCTACCTAAATGGCAGAGCAGTCCAATATGTTCATATACAGGAAGCTACTGACTTGGCAGATCAGTCCAACATATCCATGTACAGGGAGCTAGCTACATGGCAGATGAGTCCAGAATGTCCATAAGCAGAGGACTAGTTACATGGCAGGGTACTGAAACATTTCTATATACAGAGTTCGAGCTACAACGAAGATTAATCCAAGTTGTCTATATAAAGAACTAGCTACATGGCAGAATAGTGCAACATTTACATATACAGAGTTCGAGCTACATGGCAGATGTGTCCAACGTGTCCATATACAGAGAGCTAGCTACGTGGCAGAGGCGTTCAACATGTCCATATAGTGAGAGCTATCTGCGTGGCAGACGAGTCCAAAATGTCCATATATGGAGAGCTAGCTACATGGCATGGTAGTGCATCATTTCCATATACAGAATTCTTCCTACATGGCAGATGTGTCCATGGTGTCCATATATTGAGAACTAACTACATTGCAGACAAGTCCAATATGTTTATATACAGAGAGCTCACTACTTGGCAGAGCAGTCCAACATATCCATGTACAGAGAGCTAGCTACTTGGAAGACGAGTCCAAAATGTCCATATACAGAGAGATAGCTACATGTCAGGGTAGTGCAACATTTCTATAAACAGAGTTCTAGCTAGAAGACAGATGAGTCCAACTTGTCTATATACAGAGAGATAGCTAAATGGCAGTGTAGTGCAACATTTCCATATACAGAGTTCTAGCTACCTGGCAGATGGCTCCAAGGTGTCCATATACTGAGAACTAGATATAGGGCAGAGTAGTCCAATATGTCTATATTCATTGTAGTAGCTACATTACAGACGTGTCCATCATGTCCATATACTGAGAGCCACCTATGGGGTTGACAAGTCCTATGTGTTCATATACAGAAAGCTACCTACTTGTCAGATCAGTCCAACATATCCAAGTACAGAGAGCTAGCTTCATCGTAGACGAGTCCAAAATGTCTATATACTGAGAGCAAGCTACATTGCAGGGTAGTGCAACATTTCCATATACAGAGTTTTAGCTACAAGGCAGATGTGTACAGATTGTTTATATACATAGAGCTAGCTATATGGCAGAGTACTCCAACATGTCCATATTCAGAGTTCTAGCTATTTGGAAGATGTTTCCAACTTGTCCATATATTGAGAGCTAGCTACATGGGAGACATGTCCAATATGTTCTAGCTACATGGCAGACATGTCCAATATGTTCATATACAGAGAACTAACTACTTGGCAGATGAGTCCAACATATCTATGTACAGAGAGCTAGCTCTATGGCAGACAAGGCCAAAATGTCCATATGCAGAGGGCTAGGTACATGGCAGAATAATGAAACATTTCTACATACAGAGTTCTAGGTGCAAGGCATATGAGTCCAATTTGTCTATATACAGTGAGCTAGCTACATGGCAGAGTAGTGCAACATTACCATATACAGAATTCAAGCTACATGGCAGATGTGTCCAATGTGTCAATATACTGAGAGCTAGCTACATGTCAGAGTAGTACAACATTGTCCATATTCAGCAAACTAGCTTCATGGCAGATGTGTCAAAACTGTCCATATACTGAGAGCTACATAAATGGCAGACCAATCCCATATGTTCAGAAAAAGGGAGCTACCTCCTTGACAGATCAGTCCAACATATCCATGTACAGGGAACTAGCTACATGGCAGATGAGTCCAAAATGTCCATATGCAGAGGGCTAGTTACATGGCAGAGTAGTTCAACATTTACATATAGAGAGCTCTAGTTACATGGCATACCAGTCCAAAATGTCCATATACAGAGAGCTGACTACAAGGCAGGGTAGTTCAACATTTACATATAGAGAGCTCTAGTTACATGGCATACCAGTCCAAAATGTCCATATACAGAGAGCTGACTACAAGGCAGGGTAGTTCAACATTTACATATAGAGAGTTCGAGCTACATGACAGATGTGTCCAACGTGCCCATATATTGAGAGCTAGCTACATGCAGAGTAGTCCAACATGTCTTTATTCAGGGTGGTAGCTACATGGCAGATGTGTTCAACGTGTCCATATACTGAGAGCAACCTACAGGGCAGACAAGTCCAATATGTTCATACAAAGAGAGCTACGTACTTGGCAGATCAATTCAACATATCCAAGTACAGAGAGCTATCTACATGGTGGCCAAGTTCAAAATCTCCATATACAGAGAGCTAGTTACTTGGCAGGGTAGTGAAACATTTCTATATACAGAGTTCTAGATACAAGGCAGATGAGTCCAACTTGTCTATTTACAGAGAGCTAGCTACATGTCAGAGTAGTGCAACATTACTATATACAGAATTTGAGCTACATGGCAGATGTGTCCAACATGTCTATATACTGAGAGCTAGTTAAATGGCATTGCAGTCCAACATGTCAATATTCAGGGTAGTAACTTCATGGCAGATGTGTCCAATGTGTTCATATACTGAGAGCAACCTACAGGGCACAAAAGTCCTATATGTTCATATACAGAGAGCTACGTACTTGGCAGAGCAGTCTAACATATCAATGTACAGAGAGCTAGCTACATGGCAGACGAGTCCAAAATGGCCATATACGGAGAGCAAGCTACATGGCAGGACAGTGCAACTTTTCCATATACAGAGTTCTAGCTACAAGGCACATGAGCACAAATTGTCTATATACAGAGAGCTATCTACATGGCAGAGTAGTCCAATGTGTCCATAAACAGAGAAATCGCTACATGGCAGGGTAGGGAAACATTTCGATATGCAGAGTTCTAGTTAAAAGGCAGATGAATCAAACTTGTGTATATACAGAGAGCTAACTATATGGCAGAGTAATGTTACATTTCCATATACAGAGTTCTAACTACAAGGCACATGAGTATAAATTATCTATATACAGAAAGCTAGCTACATGTCCATACACTGAGAACTAGCTACATGACAGAAAAGTCCAATATGTTCATAAACAGAAAGCTAACTACTTTGCAGATCAGTGTAACATATCCATGTACAGAGTGAAAGCTACATGGCAGAAGAGTCCAAAATATCCATATACGGAGAGTAAGCTACATGGCAGGTACTGCAAAATTTCCATATAAAGAGTTTTAGCTACAAGGCAGATGAGTACAAATTGTCTATATACAGAGAGCTAGCTACATGGCGGAGTACTCCAACATGTCCATAATAAGGGTTCTAACTATATGGCAGATGTTTCCAACGTGTCCATATACTGAGAGCTAGCTACATGGCAGACAAATCCACTATGTTCATAAACAGATAGCTACCTACTTAGCACATCAGTCCAACATATCCATGTACAGAGAGCTCTCTACATGGCAGAAGAGTCCAAAATCTCCATATAAAGAGAGAAAGCTACATGGCAGGGTAGTGCAAAATTTGCATATAGAGTTCTAGCTACAAGGCAGATGAGACCAATTTGTCTATATACAGAGAGATAGCTACATGGCAGAGTAGTGCAACATTACCATATACAGAGTTCTACCTACATGGCAGATGTGTCCAACGTGTCCATATACAGAGAGCTATCTATCTACATGACTGATCAGTCCAAATTATCCATATTCAGAGAGCTAGATAAATGGCAGAGGAGTTAAAAATGTCCATATACAGAGAGCTAGCTACACTGCCGACAAGTCCAATATGTTCATATACAGAGAGCTACCTACTTGGCATATCAGTCAAACATATCCATGTACGGAGAGCTAGCTACATGTCAGATGATTCCAAAATGTCCGTATGCAGAGAGCTCGCTACATGGCAGTGTAATGCACCATTTATATATACAGAGTTCTAGCTACAAGGCAGATACCTACAGCTTTTCTATATACAAAGAGCTAACTACATGGCAGGGTAGAGCAACATATCTATATACAGAGTTCTAGCTACATGGCAGATGTGTCCAACGTGTCCATGTACTGAGAGCTAGCTACATGATAGACAAGTCCAATATGTTCATATACAGAAAGTTAGCTACATGGCAAGGTAGAGCATCATTTCCATATACAGAGTTCTAGCTACAAGGCAGATGACTGTAACTTTTCAATATACATTGAGCTATCTACATGGCAGAGTACTCCAACATGTCCATATTCAGAGTTCTAGCTTCATAGTAGATGGGTAAAACGTTTCCACATACTGAGAGCTAGCTAAATGGCAGAAAAATCCAGTATGTTCAAAAACAGATAGCTGCCTACTTGGCAGATCAATCCATCATATCCATGTACAAAGAGCTAGCTACATGGCAGACGAGTCCAAAATCACCATATAAAGAGAGCTAGCTACATGGCAGGTTAGTGCAACATTTCCATATATAGATTTCTAGTTACATGGCAGATGTGTCCAACGTGTCTATATACTGAGAGCGAGCTACACAGCAGAGAAATACAATATTTCCATATACAGGGTACTAGCTAAGTCGCAAAGAAGTCCAACATGTCCACATACTGAGAGGTAGCTACATGGCAGACAAGTCCAATATGTTCATATGTAGAGAGCTAACTACTTGGCAGTTCAGTCCAACATATCCATGTACAGGGAGCTAACTACATGTCAGACGAGTCCAAAATGTCCATATACAGTGAGCTAGATACATGGCAGGGTAACGCAACATATCCATATAGAGAGTTCTAGCTACATGACATATGTGTCCAACGTGTCCATATACTGAGAGCTAGTTACATGGCAGGCAAGTTCAATATGTTCATATACAGAGATCTATCTACTTGGCAGATCAGTCCATCATATCCATCTACAGAGTGCTAGCTATATGGCAGACGATTCCAAAATGTTTATATAGAGAGAGCTCGCTACATGGCAGTGTAGTGAAACATTTCGATATGCAGAGTTCTAGGTACAAGGCACATGAATCCAACTTGTCTATATACAATGCCTACGTGGCAGAATATTGCAACATTTCCCATATATAGAGTTCTAGGTAAATGGCAGATGTGTCCAACGTGTCCATACACTGAGAGGTAGCTACATGGCATACAAGTCCAATATGTTCATATACAGAGGGCTACCGACTTGTAAGATCAGTCCAACATATCCATGTACAGAAAGCTAGGACATGGCATATGAGTCCAAAATGTATGAATACGGAGAGCTTGCTACATTTCAGGGTAGTGCAACATTTCCATATACAGAGTTCTACCTACAAGGCAGATGAGTCCAACTTGTCTATATACAGAGATCTAACTACATAGCAGGGTAGTGCAACATTTCCATATACAGAGTTCTAGCTACATGGCAGATATGTCCAACGTATCCATGTACTGATAGCCACCTACATATCAGACAAGTCCAATATTAAGAGAGGTACCTACTTGGCAGATCAATCCAACATTTTCATATACAGAGTTCTAGCGACATGGAAGAAGAGTCCAAAATGTCCATATACAGAGAGATAGCTACATGGCAGAATAATGCAACATTTCCATATACAGGGTTCTACCTACATGGTAGATGAGTCCAACTTTTCTATACACAGAGAGCTAGCTACATGGCAGTGTAGTGCAACAGTTCCATATACAGAGATCTAGCAACATGGCAAATGTGTCCAACATGTCCATATACTGAAGGCTAGCTACATGGCAGACAAGTCCAATATGTTCATATACAGAGGGCTATCTATATGTCAGAGGAGTCCAAAATATCCACATACAGAGACCTAGCCACATGGCAGTGTAGTGCAAAATTTCCACCTAAAGAGTTCTAGGTACAGGCAGATGAGTCCAATTTGTCAATATACAGAGAGCTAGTTACATGGCAGAGTAGTGCAACATTTCCCATATATAGGAGATCTAGATATATGGCAGATGTGTCCAACGTGTCCATACACTGACAGGTAGATACATGACAGAGCAGTCCAATATGTCCATATACAGGGTACAAGGTACATGGTAGATGAGTCCAAAATGTCCATATACTAGGAGCTAGCTACAGGGCAGACAAGTCCAGTATGTTCATATACAAAGAGCTACCTACTTGGAAGATCAGTGAAACACATCCATGTACAGAGAGCTAGCTACATGGCAGACGAGTCCAATTTGTCTATATACAGAGAGCTAGCTACATGGCAGAATAATGCAACATTTCCATATACAGAGTTCTAGCTACAAGGCAGATGAGTCCAACTTTTCTATATACACAGAGCTAGCTACATGGCAGTGTAGTGCAACATTTCCATATAAAGCGTTATAGCTACATGGCAGATGTGTCCAACGTGTCCATATACTGAGAGATAGCTACATGGCAAACAAGTCCAATATGTTCATATACAGAGGGCTACCATCTTGGCATATCAGTCCAACATTTCCATGTACAGAGAGCTAGAAACTTGGCAAACGAATCCAGAATGTCCCTATACAGAAAGGTAGCTACGTGGCAGGGTAGTACAAAATTTCCATATACAGAATTCTACCTATAAGGCAGATGAGTCCAACTTGTCTATATACAGAGAGCTAGATACATGGCAGAGTATTGCAACATTTCCAGATACAGAATTCTAGCTACATGTACTGAGAGCCACCTACATGTCAGACAAGTCCAATATGTTCATATATAGAGAACTACCTACTTGGCAGATCAGTCCAACATATCCATGTACAGAGACCTAGCTACATGGCAGACGACTCTAAAATGTCCAAATACAGAGAGCTAGTTACATTGCTGGGTAGTGAAACATTTCCATATATAGAGTTCTAGTTACATGGCAGATGTGTCCAATGTGTCTATATACTGAGAGTGAGCTACATAGCAGAGTAATACAACATGTCCATATACAGGTACTAGCTAAATTACAGAGGAATCCAACATGTCCATATACTGAGAGGTAGCTACATGGTAGACAAGTCCAATATGTTCATATGTAGAGAGCTACCTACTTGGTAGTTCAGTCCAATATATCCATGTACAGAGAGCTAGCTACATGCCAGACGAGTCCAAAATGTCCATATACAGTGAGCTAGCTACATGGCAGGATAATGCAATATATCCATATACAGAGTTCTAGTTACATGGCAGATGTGTCCAACGTGTCCATATACTGATAGCTAGCTACATGGCAGGCAAGTCCAATATGTTCATATACAGAGAGGTAGCCACATGCCAAGGTAATGGAACATTTCCATACACAGAGTTCTAGCTACATGGCAGATGTGTCCAACATTTTCATATACTGAGAGCTAGCTACATGGCAGAGTAGTCCAATATGTCCATGTTCTAGGTACTAGCTCCATGGCAGATATGTCCAACTTGTCCATATACTGAGAGCTAGCTACATGGCAGAGAAGTCCAACATGTTCATATAGAGAGAGCTACCTACGTGGCAGATCAGTCCAACATATGCATGTACAGAGAGCTAGGACATGGCAGACTAGTCCAAAATGTCCATATACAGAGAGATACCTACATGGCAGTGTAGTGCAACATTTCCATATACAGAGTTCTAAATAAAAGTCAGATGAGTCAAACTTTTCTATATACAGAGACCTATCTACATGGCAGTGTAGTGCAACATTTCCATATACAAAGTTCTATCTACATGTCAGTTGTTTCCAACGTTTCCATATACTGAGAGCTAGCTACATGGCAGAGTAATCCAACATGTTCATATTCAGGGTAGTAGCTACATGGCAGATGTGTCCAACGTGTCCATATACTGAGAGCCACCTACAGGACAGACAAGTCCAATATGTTCATATACAGAGAGCTACCTATTTGCCAGATCGTTCCAACATATCCATGTACAGAGAGCAGCTACATGGCAGAAGAGTTGCAAATGTCCATATACAGAGAGGTAGGCACATGGCAAGATAGGGAAACATTTTGATATACATAGTTCTAGCTACATGGCAGACAAGTCCAATATATTCATATACAGAGAGCTACCTACATGGAAGATCAGTCCAACATATCCTTTTACAGAGAGCTAGCTACATGGCAGACAGGTCCATAATGTCCATATAAAGATAGCTAGCTACTTGGCAGTGTAGTGCAATCTTTCCATATACAGAGTACTACCTACAAGGCAGATGAGTCCAATTTGTCTATATACAGAGAGCTAGCTTCATGGCAGAATACTCCAATATGTCCATATTCAGAGTTCTAGCTACATGGTAGATGTGTCCACCCTGTCCATATACTGCGAGCTATCTACATGACAAATTAGTCCAAATTATCCATGCACAGAGACTAGCTACATTGCAGATGAGTCCAAAATGTCCACATACAAAGAGCTACCTACATGGCAGCGTAGTGCAACATTTCTATATATGGAGTTCAATCAACAAGGCTGATTAGTCCAACTTGTCTATGTACATAGAGCTAGCTACATGGCAGAGTAGTTCAGCATTTCCATGTAGAAAGTTCTAGCTACATGGCAGATGTGTCCAACGTGTTCATATACTGTGAGCTACCTACATGCAATCAAGATGTATTGCTCATTAATGGTGACTGGAATGAAAAAGTAGGGAGCAAAGAGGAGGTTCCAGTACCTGTAAATTTGGACTTGGTGATTGAAATATTGCTGGAGAACCAATGAAAGATTTCTGTAAGACAAATGATTTGTTTATTTCAAATACCTTCTTTAGACAGTATATGAGACGACTATACACATGAACCTCGCCAGATGGAACACATAGAAATCAAATTGACTACATCTGTGGAAAGAGAAGATGGAAAAGCTCCATAACATCTGTGAAGACAAGGCCAGGGGCAGACTGTGGAACAGATCATCAATTACTGATATGCAAATTCAAATTAAAGCTGAAAAAAAAATGAAAATAAGTCTACGAGAGCCAAAATATGATCTTGAATTTATCCCTCCTGAATTTAGAGATCATCTGAAGTACTGATTTGATAAATTAAACACTAAAGATCGAAGACCAGAAGAGTTGTGGGATGGCATCAAGAACATCATACATGAAGAGAGCAAAAGTCATTAAGAAGACAAGAAAGAAGGAAAAGATCAAGAT
>NW_006409037.1:654118-655462 GCF_000296735.1 Chrysochloris asiatica | reverse complement strand
GAGGAAACAATCGTTGGAGAAGGATGTCATGCTGGGTAAGGTGGAGGGTCAGAGAAAAAGAGGAAGACCTCTAACGAGATGGATTGGCCAGTTGGCATCATTGATGAACTCAAATGTGGCAGTGGTAGTGAAGTTGGCCCATGATAGGACATTGTTTCCTTCTGCTGTGCATGGTGTCGCTATGAGTCGGTTCCGACTTGATGGCACCTGGCAACAACAACAACAACAACCTACATGGCAGATCAGTCCAACATATCCATGCACAGAGAGCTAGCTATATTACAAACGAGTCCAAAATATCCATATACAGAGAGCTAGCTACATGGCAGGGTAGTGAATCATTACCACATAGAGAGTTCTAGGTACAAGGCAGATGAGTCCAACTTGTCTATATACAGAGAGTTAGCTACATGGCAGTGTAGTGCAACATTTACATATACAGTGTTCTAGGTACATGGAAGATGTTTCCAACGTGTCCATATACTGGGAGCTAGCTAGATGGCAGAGCAGTCCATCATGTCCATATACAGGGTACGAGCTACATGGCAGATGAGTCCAATATGTCCATATATTTAGAGCTAGCTGCATGGCAGACAAGTCCAATATGTTCATATACAGAGAGCTACATACTTTGCAGATCAGTGTAACATATCCATGTAAAGAGAAATAGTTGCATGGCAGGCGAGTCCAAAATGTCCATATACAGAGAGCTAGCTACATGGCAGGGTAGTGCAAAACTTCCACATACAGAGTTCTAGCTTCGTGGCAGATGTGTCCAAGGTGTCCATATATTGAGAGCTACCTACATGGCAGACAAGTCCAATAAGTTCATATACAGAGAGCTATCTACTTGGCAGATGAGTCCAACATATCCATGTATGGAGAGCTAGCTACATGGAAGATGAGTCCAAAATGTCCATATGCAGAGAGCTAGGTACATGGCAGGGTAGTGCAACATTTCCACATACAGAGTTCTAGCTACAAGGCTGATGAGTCCAACTTGTCTATATACAGAGAGCTAGCTACATGTCAGAGTAATGAAACATTTCCAAATACAGAGTTCTAGATACATTGACCATGCCAGATGGAACATATAGAAATCAAATTTACTACATCTGTGGAAGGAGAAGATGGAAAAGCTCCATTTCATCAGTGAACAAAAGGTCAGGGGAAGACTGTGGTACAGACCATCACTTATTGATATGCAAATTCAAACTGAAACTGAAGAAAATGAAAACAATTCTAAGATAGCCAAAATATGAGCTTGAATTTATCCCTCCTGAATTTAGAGATCATCTGAAGAACAGATTTGATACATTAAACACTAAAAACCGAAGACCAGAA
>NW_006409037.1:650536-652798 GCF_000296735.1 Chrysochloris asiatica | reverse complement strand
CTTACAAATGGATTACAACTCAATGTAAAGAAAACAAAAATCCTCACCACTGGACCAATAAACAGCATTCATGTCAATGGAGAAGAGATTGAGGTTGTCAAGGACTTCATTCTTCTTGGATCAACTAGCAACACTCGTGGAAGCAGCAATCAAGAGATCAGACGAACTATTGCATTGGGCATATTTGCTGCACAGGAACTTTTTAAAGTGTTGAAGAGCAGAGATGTCAGCTTAAGGACTAAGGTGCGCCTGACCTAGGCCATGGTGTTTTCAATAACCTCATATGGATGTGAAAGCTGGCCAGTGAATAAGGAAGATCGTAGAATAATTGATGCCTTTGAGTTGTGGTATCGGAGGAGAACACTGAAAGTGCCATGGACTGTCAAAATAACCAATAGATCTGTTTTGGAAGAAGTGGAACCATAGTGCTCCATGGAGGCCAAGATGGCTAGGATTCGTCTCTCATACTTTGGACACATTTTCCAGAGAGAACAGTCGCTGGAGAAGGATGTCATTCTGGGTAAGGTGTAGGGTCAGAGAAAAAGAAGACTTCCAAAGAGATGGATCAGCCAGGTGACATCATTGATGGTGTCAAGTGTGGCAGTGGTAATGAGGTTGGCCCAAGATCAGACATTGTTTCATTCTGCTGTGCATGAGGTCGCTAAGAGTCATTTCCAACTCAATGGCACTTGACAACAACAACAGGTACATGGCAGATGTGTCCAACGGGTCCATACACTGAGAGATAGATACATGGCAGAGAAGTCCAACGTGTCCATATACAGGGTACTAGCTATATGGCAGATGAGTCTGACATGTCCATATATTCAGAGTAAGCTGGACGACAGACAAGTCCAATATATTCATATACAGAGCGTTACCTACTTTGCAGATCAGTGTAACAGATCCATGTACAGAGAGTACATATATAGAGAACTAGCTACATGGCAGTGTAGTTCAACATTTCCAGAGAGAGAGTTCTAGCTAAAAGGCAGATGAATTCAACTTGTCTATACACAGGGAGCTAGCTACATGGCAGAATAGTGCAACATTTCCATATGCAGAGTTGTACCTACATGGCATATGTGTCCAACGTGCCCATATACTGAGAGCTACCTACACGCCAGATCAGTCCAAATTATCCATATTCTGGGAGCTAGCTATATGGCACAGTAGTCCAACATGTCCATATTCAGGGTACTAGCTACATGGCAGATGTGTCCAACGTGTACACATACTGAGAGCCACCTACATGGCAGACAAGTCCAATATGTCCATATACAGAGAACTACCTTCTTGGCAGATCAGTGCAACATATCCATGTACAGACAGCTAGGTACATAGCAAATAATTTGAAATTGTCCTTGTACAGAGAGCTAGCTCCATGGCAGTGTTGAGCAACATTTCCATATACTGAGTTCTAGCAACATGGCAGATTTTTCAAAAGTGTTCATATACTGACAGCTACTTACATGTATATAGAACCAGCTACATGGAAGATGAGTCCAAAATGTCCATATACAGGGAGCTAGCTACATGGCAGGAGAGTGCAACATTTCCATGTAAAGAGTTCTAGCTACATGGCAGATGTGTCCAACATGTCCATATACTGAGAGATAGTTACGTTGCAGAGTAGTCTAACATGTCCATATTTAGGGTATTAGCTACATATCATATGTGTCCAACTTATCTGTATAATTAGAGCCACCTTCATGGCAGACAAGTCCAATATGTTCATATACAGAGATCTACCTTCTTGGCAGATAAGTCCAACATATCCATGTACAGAGAGCTAGGTACATGGCAGACAATACCAAAATGTCCAGGTACAGAGAGCTAGCTCCATGGCAGGGTAATGCAACATTTCCATATACAGAGTTCTAGCTACAAGGCAGATGAGTCCAACTTGTTTATATACAGAGAGATAGCTACATGGCAGAGAAGACCAACATTTCCATATACAGAGTTCTATATACATGGCAGGTGTGTCCAACGTGTCCAAATACTGAGAGCTACCTACGTGGCAGATCATTCAAATTATCCATGTACAGAGAGCTAGCTACATGGCAGACGAGTCCAAAATGTCCATATACAGAGAGCTACCTACATGGCAGGGTAGTGCAACATTTCTATATACGGAGTTATATCTACAACGCAGATAAGTCCAACTTGTCTGTATACAGAGATCTAGATACATGGCAGTGTAGTGCAACATTTCCATATACAGAGTTCGAGCTATATGACAAATGTGTCCAAAGTTTC
>NW_006409037.1:633541-634245 GCF_000296735.1 Chrysochloris asiatica | reverse complement strand
CAGATGTGTCCAACATGTCCATATACTGAGAGCTAGCTACATGGCAGACAAGTCCAATATGTTCATATACAGAGAGCTACATACTTGTCAGATCATACAACATATCCATGTACGTAGAGCTAGCTACATGGCACACGAGTCCAAAATGACCCAATATATATATAGAGCTACCTACATGGCAGGGTAGTGCAACATTTCCATATACAGAGGTCTAGCTACAAGGGAAATGAGTCCATCTTGTCTATATACAGAGAGCTAGCTACATTGCAGTGTAGAGCAACATTTCCATATACAGAGTTCTAGGTCCATGAGATGTGTCCAACATGTCCATATACTGAGAGCTACCTACATGGTAGGGTAGTCTAACATGTCCATATACAGGGAATTAGCAACATGCCCGAACTATGTACATAAACAGAAAGCTACCTACTTGTCAGATCAGTCCAACATATCCATGTACAGAGAGCTAGCTACATGTCAGACGACTCCAAAAATCTCCACATATAGAGAGCTAGCTACATGGCAGGATAGTGCTACATTTCCATATATAGAGTTCTAGCTACATAGCAGATGTGTTCAACATGTCCACATACTGAGAGCCAACTACATGGCAGACAAGTCCAATAAGTTCATATACAAAGAGCTACCTTCTTGGCAGTTCAGTCCAACATATCCAAGTACAGAGAGCTAGGTACATGGCAGAC
>NW_006409037.1:630984-632461 GCF_000296735.1 Chrysochloris asiatica | reverse complement strand
CTACATGGCAGATGTGTCCAACGTGTCCAAATACTGAGAGACAACTACAGGGCAGACAATCCGATATGTTCATATACAGAGAGCTATTTATTTGGTAAGTCAGTCCAACGTATCCATGTACAGAGAGGTTGCTACATGACAGATGAGTCCAAAATGTCCATATGCAGAGAGCTAGCTACATGGCAGGGTACTGTAACATTTCTATATACAATGTTCTAGCTACAAGGCAGATGAGTACAACTTGTCTATATACAAAGAGCTAGCTACATGGAAGAGACATGCAACATTACCATATACACAGTTTTAGCTACCTGGCAGATGTGTCCAACGTGTCCATATACAGAGAGCTAGCTACAAGGCACATGAGTCCAACTTCTCTATATACAGAGAGCTAGCTACATGGCAGAGTAGTTCAACATTTCCATATTCAGAGTTCTAGCTACATGGCAGATGTGTCCAACATGTCCATATACTGAGAACTAGCTACATGGCAGACAAGTCCAATATGTCCATATAAAGAGAGCTACCTATTTGGCATATCAGTCCAACATATCCACGTACATAGAGCTAGCTAATGGCAGGGTTGCAACACTTCCAAATTCAGAGTTCTAGCTACAAGGCAGATGAGTACAACTTGTCTATATACATAGAGCTAGCTACATGACAGAGTACTGCAACATTACCATATACAGAGTTCTAGCAAACTGGCAGATGTGTCCAATGTATCCATATGCTGAGAGCTAGCAAGTCCAATATGTTCATATACAGAGAGCTACCTACTTGGCAGATGAGTTTAACATGTCCATGTACAGAGAGCTAGCTTCATGGCAGAGGAGTGCAAAATGTCCATATACAGAGAGCTAGCTACAATGGAGGGTCGTGCAACATTTCCATATACAGAGTTCTAGCTATAAAGCAGATGAGTCCAACTTGTCTATATACAGAGAGCTAGCTACACGGCAGAGTAGTGCAACATTTCCATATACAGAGTTCTATCTACATGGCAGATGTGTCCAACATGTCCATATACTGAGAGCTAGCTACATGGCAGAGTAGTCCAACATGTCCATATTCAGGATAGTAGCTACATGGCAGATGTGAACATATACTGAGAGACACCTACAGGGTAGACAAGTCTAATATGTTCATATACAGAGAGCTATCTACTTGGTAAATCAGTCCAACTTATCCACATACTGAGAGCTAGCTACATGGCAGACAAGTCCAAAATGTCCATATACAGAGTGCTAGGTACATGGCAGGATAGTGAATCATTTCCATATACAGAGTTGTAGCTACAAGGCAGATGAGTCCAACTTGTCTATATACAGAGAGCTAGCTACACGGCAGAGTAGTGCAACATTTCCATATACAGAGTTACAGCTACAAGGCAGATGATTCAAACTTGCCTATATACAGAGAGCTAGCTGCATGGAAGAGTAGTGCAACATTTCCATATTCAGAGTTCTAGCTACAT
>NW_006409037.1:616678-629544 GCF_000296735.1 Chrysochloris asiatica | reverse complement strand
TCCATTATGTCCATATAAAATGAGATAGCTACATGGCAGGGTAGTCCAACATTTCCATATACAGTGTTCTAGCTACAAGGCAGATGAGTACAAATTGTCTATATACTGAGAGCTAGCTACATGGCAGAGTACTCCAACATGTCCATATTCTGAGTTCTAGCTATATGGCAGATGTTTCCAACGTGTCCATATACTGAGAGTTAGCTACATGGTAAGGAAGGGCAACATTTCCATATACAGAGTTCTAACTACAAGGCATATCAGTCCAAATTGTCTATATACAGAGAGCTAGCTACATGGCAGATTTTTCCAATATGTCCATATTCAGGGTTCTAGCTATATGGCAGATGTTTCCAACGTATCCATATACTGAGAGCTAGCGACATGGCAGACAAGTCCAATATGTTCATATACAGAGCGATACCTCCTTGGCAGATCAGTCAAACATATCCATGTACAGAGAGCTAGCTACATGGCAGATGAGTCCAAATTGTCCATATACAGAGAGCAAGCCACATAGCAGGGTATTGCAACATTTCCATATACAGAGTCTGGCTACAAGGCAGATGAGTCCAATTTGTCTATATACCGAGAGCTAGCTATATGGAAGTGTAGTTCAAAATTTACATATACAGACTTCTAACTACATGACAAATGTGTCCAACGTGTGCATATACAGAGAGATAGCTACATGGCAGAGTAGTCTAACATGTCTATATTCAGGGTAGTAGCCACATACAGATGTGCCCAACGTGTCCATAAACTGAGAGACACCTACAGGGCAGACAAGTCCAATATGTTCATATACAGAGAGCTATATACTTGGCAGATTAGTTCAGCATATCCATGTACTGAGAGCTAGCTGCAATGCAGACAATTCCACAATGTCCATATACAGAGAGCTAGCTACATGGTAGAGTAGTGCAACATTTCCATATACAGAGTACTAGCTACATGGCAGATGTGTCCAACGTGTCCACATACTGGGAGCTAGCTACATGGCAGACAAGTCCAATATGTTCATATACAGAGGGATAACTACTTGGCATATTAGTGCACCATATCCATGTACAGAGAGCTAGCTACATGGCAGACAATTCCAAAATGTCTATATAGAGAGGGCTTGATACATGGCATGGTAGTGGAACATTTCTATAGACAGAATTCTAGCTATAAGTCAGATGAGTCCAACTTGTCTATATACAGAGAGTTAGCTACCTGGCAGAATAGTGCAACATTTTCATATACAGAGTTCTCAGTACATGGCAGATGTGTCCAACGTGTCCATACACTGAGACCTAGCTACATGTCAGGTGAGTCCAAAGTGTTCATATACTGAAAGCTAGCTATCTGGCAGACAAGTCCAATATGTTAATAAACAGAGAGCTACCTAATTCGCAGATCAGTATAACATATCCATGTACAGAGAGTTAGCTACATGGCAGACTAGTCCAAAATGTCCATATACAGAGACCTAGCCACATGGCAGGGTAACTAAACATTTCCAAATACAGGGTTCTAGCTACATGACATATGTGTACTATGTGTTCATATACTGAGAGCTAGCTACATGGCAGACAAGTCCAGTATTTTCATATACAGAGGGCTACCTACTGGGCAGATCAGTCCAACATATCCATGTATAGAGAGCTAGCTACATGGCAGATGAGTCCAAAATGTCCATATACAGAGAGCTAACTACATGGGAGGGTAGTGCATCATTTCCCTATACAGATTTCTAGTTACAAGCCAGTTGAGTCCAACGTGTCTATATATAGAAAGCTAGCTAAATGCCAGAGTAGTGTAACATTTCCATATACAGAGTTCTAGGTACACAGCAGATGTGTCTAACGTGTCCATAAACTGAAAGTTAGCTACATGTCAGAGTAGTACAACATATACAGGGTACTATTTACAACGCAGAGGAGTCCAGCATGTCCATAAACTGAAAGCTAGCTATATGGGAGACAAGTTCAATATGTTCATATACAGAGAGCTACCAAATTCGCAGATCAGTGTAACATATCCATGTACAGAGAGTTAGCTACATGGCAGACTAGTGAAAATGTCCATATACAGAGAGATTACTATATGCCAGTGTAGTGCAACATTTCCATATACAGGGTTCTAGCTACATGGCAGATGTGTACTACGTGTTCATATACTGAGAGCTAGCTACATGGCAGACAAGGACAATATTTTCATATACAAAGAGCTACTTACTTGGCAGATCAGTCCAACATAACCATGTACAGAGAGCTAGCTCCATGGCAGACGAGTCCAAAATGTCTATATACAGAAAGCTAGTTACATGGTAGAGTAGTGCATCATTTCCATATACAGAGTTCAACCTAATGGCAGATGAGTCCAAAGTGTTCATACACTGAGAGCTAGCTACATAGCAGACAATTCCAATACGTTCATATACAGAGGACTACTTACTTGGCTGATCAGTCCAACATATCCATGTACAGAGAGCTAGCTACATGGCAGACATGTTGAAAATGTTCCTATACAGGGAGCTAGCTACTTGGCAACATAGTGAAACATTTCCATATAAAGAGTTCTAGTGACCAGGCAGATGAGTCCAAATTGTCTATATACAGAGATATATCTACATGGCAGAGTCGTGCAACACTTCCATATACAGAGTTCTATCTACTTGGCAGATGTGTCCATCGTGTCCATATACTGAGAGCTGGCTACATGACAGGCAAGTCCAATATTTTCATATACAGAGGTCTACCTACTGGCAGATTAGTCCAACATATCCATGTACAGAGAGCTAGCTAAATGGCAGGGTAGTGCAACATTTCCATATACAGAGTTCTTACTACAAAGCAGATGAGTCTAACTTGTCTATATACAGAGAGCTAGCTACATGGCAGAGTAGTGCAACATTTCCATATACAGAGTTCTAGGTACATGGCAGATGTGTCCAACATGTCCATATACTGAGAGCTAACTACATGGAGGAGTAGTCCAACATGTGCATATACACGGAACTAGCTACTTGACAGATGAGTCCAACATATCCATATACAGAGAGGTAGCTACAAGGCAGAAAATCCAGTATGTTCATAAACAGATAGTTAGCTACTTGGCACATCAGTCCATCATATCCATGTACGGAGTGCTAGCTACATAGCAGACGAGTTAAAAATCTCCATTTACAGAGAACTATCTATGGCAGGGTAGTGCAACATTTCCATATACTGAGTTCTAGCTACTTGGCAGATGTGTACAATGTGTCCATCTATTTTGAGCTACGTACATGGCAGACAAGTCCAATGAGTTCATATATAGAAAGCTAACTACTTGACAGATTAGTCCAACATATCCATGTACAGAGAGCTAGTGTCATGGCAGATGAATTCAAAATGTCCATTTACAGAAAGCTAGATAAATGGCAGGGTATTCCAACATTTCCATATTAAGAATTCTAGCTACAAGGCAGATGAGTCCAACTTGTTTATATTCAAAGAGCTAGCTACATGGCAGGGCAGTGCAACATTTCCATATACAGAGTTCTAGGTACATGGCAGATGTGTCCAAAGTGTCCACTCACTGACAGCTAGCTACATGGCAGAGTAGTTCAACATTTCTATATACAGGGTACTAGTTACATGGCAGATTAGTCCAACATGTCCATATACTGAGAGCTAGTTACATGGCATACAAGTCCAATATGTACATACACAGCGAGCTACCTACTTGGTGGATCAGTCCAACATATCCATGTACAGAGAGCTAGCTACATGTTAGACAATTCCAAAATGTTCATATACTGAGAATTAGCTACATGGCAGACAAGTTCAATATGTTCATATACAGAGAGCTACCTATTTGGCAAATCAATCCAAAATTTTCATGTACAGATAGCTAACTACATGGCAGACCATTCCAAAATGTCCATATACAAAGAGCTACCTACATGGCAGCATAGTGCATCATTTCCATGTACAGATTTTTAGCTACCTGGTAGATGAGTCCAACTTGATGATATACAGAGAGCCAGCTACATGGCATCATAGGGTAACATTACCATATACAGAGAACTAGTTTCATAGCAGATGTGTCCGACATGTCCATAAACTGAGAGCTAGCTTCATGGTAGACAAGTCCAATAAGTTCATATACAGAGAACTATCTACTTGGCAGATCAGTCCAACATAACCATGTACAGAGAGCTAGCTTCATGGCAGACGAGTCCAAAATGTCCATATACAGAGAGCTAACTACATGGCAGTGCAGTGCAATATTTCCATATTTAGAGTTCTAGCTACAAGGCAGATGAGTCCAACTTGACTATATACAGAGAGGTAGCTACATGACAGATGAGTCCAGCATGTGTATATTTCGGGGGCTAGTTACAAGGCAGAAGAGTCCAACTTGCCTATATACAGCGAGCTAGCTACACGGCAGGGTAGTGCAACATTTCCATATACAGAGTTCTAGCTACATGGCTGATATGTCTAACATGTCCATATAGTGAGAGCTAGCTATATGGCAGACAAGACCAATATGTTCGCATATAGAGAGCTACATACTTGTCAGATCAGTCCAACATATCCATGTACAGAGAGCTAGCTACATGGCAGATGAGCCCAAGTTGTCTATATACAGAGAGCTAACTATATTTCAGAGTACTCCAATATGTCCATATTCTAAGTTCTAGCTATATGGTAGATGTTTCCAATATGTCCATATACTGAGAGCTATCTACATGGAAGACAAGTCCAATATGTTCATATACAGAGATCTAACTATGTAGCAGATCAGCCCAACATATCCATGTATAGCGAGCTAGCTACATGGCAGGGTAGTGCAACATTTCCATATACAGAGTTCTAGCTACATGGCAGATGTTTCCAAAATGTCCATATACTGAGAGCTCCCTACATGGTAGACAAGTCCACTATGTTCATATACAGAGAGCTACCTACTTGGAAGATCAGTCCAACATATCCATGTACAGCGTGCTAGCCAATGGCAGGGTAGTGCAATATTTCCATATTCAAAGTTCTAGCTACAAGCAGATTAGTATAATTTGTCTATATACATAAAGATAGCTACATGGCAGATGAGTCCAGCATGTGTATATTTAGAGGACTAGTTACAAAGCAGAGGAGTCCAACTTGTCTATATACAGAGAGCTAGATACATGGCAGAGTAATGCAACATTTCCATATACAGAGTTTAAGCCACAAGTCAGATGAATCCAACTTGTCTATATACAGAGAGCTAGCTACATGGCAAGGCAGTGCAACATTTCCATTTACAGAGTTCTAGGTACATGGCATATGTGTCCAACGTGTCCATTCACTGAGAGCTAGCTTCATGTCAGAGTAGTTCAACATTTCCATATATAGGGTACTAGTTACATGACAGATTAGTCCAACATGTCCATATACTGAGAGCTAGCTACATGGCAGACAAGTCCAATATGTTCATATACAGAGAGCTACCTACTTGGCAGATCAGTACAAAATAATCATGTATAATGAGCTACCTACACGGCAGACGATTCCAGAATGTCTATATACAAAGAGCTACCTACATGGCAGGGCAGTGCAACATTTCCATATAGAGTTCTAGGTACATGGCAGATGTATCCAACGTGTCCATTAACTGAGAGCTAGCTTCAGGGCAAAGTAGTTCAACCTTTCTATATACAGGGTATTAGCTTCATGACAGATTAGTCCAGCATGTCCATATACTGAGAGTTAGCTACATGGCAGATGAGTCCAATATGTTCATACACAGTGAGCTACCTACTTGGCAGATCAGTCCAACATATCCATATACATAGAGCTAGCTACATGGTAGATGAGTCCAAAACGTCCATATACTGAGAGCTAGGTACATGGCAGACAAGTTCAATATATTCATATACAGAGAGCTACCTACTTGGCAGATCAGTACAAAATATCCATGTACAGAGAGCTAGCTACATGGAAGACGATTATAAATTGTCCATATACAAAGAGCTACCTACATGGCAGGGTAGTGCAACATCTCCATGTACAGAGTTTTGGCTACCTGGCAGATGCGTCCAACTTGACTATATACACAGAGCTAGCTACATGGCACCATAGTGCAACATTTCCATATACAGAGAACTAGTTAAATGGCAGATGTGTCCAACGTGTCCATAAGCTGAGAGCTAACTTCATGGTGGTCAAGTCCAATATGTTCATATACAGAAAGCTATCTACTTGGCAGATCAATCCAACATAACCATGTACAGAGAGCTAGCTTCATGGCAGATGAGTCCAAAATGTCCATATACAGAGAGCTAACTACATGGCAGGGTAGTGCAATATTTCCACATACAGAGTTCTAGCTACAAGTCAGATGAGTCCAACTTGACTATATACAGAGAGCTGGGTACATGGCAGATGAGTCCAGCATGTGTATATTTAGAGGGCTACTTACAAGGCAGAAGAGTCCAACTTGTCTATATATAGAGTTAGGGTAGTGCAACATTTCCATATACAGAGGTTTAGCTACATGGCAGATGTGTCCAACGTGTCTATATACTGAGAGCGAGCTACATGGAAGACAAGTCCAATGTGTTCATATATAGAATGCTACCTACTTGACAGATTAGTACAATATGTTCCATTTACAGAAAGCTAGCTAAATGGCAGGGTAGTCCAACATTTCCAAATACAGAGTTCTAGCTACAAGGCAGATGAGCCCAACTTGTCTATATACAGAGAGCTAGATACATGGCAGAGAACTGCAACATTTCCATATACAGAATTCTAGTTATAAGGCAGATGAATCCAACTTGTCTATATACAGAAAGCTAGCTACATGGAAGAGTAGTGCTACATTTCCATATTCAGAATTCTAGCTTCATGGCAGATGTGTTCAACGTGTCCATATACTGAGAGCTAGCTACATGGCAGAGTAGTTCAACATTTCCATATACAGGATACTAGTTACATGGCAGATTAGTCCAACATGTCCATATACTGAGAGCTAGCTACATGGTACACAAGTCCTATATGTTCATACACAGGGAGCTACATACTTGGCAGATCAGTCCAACATATCCATGTACAGAGAGCTAGCTAATGGAAGTGTAGTGCTACATTTCCATATACACTGTTCTAGCTACTTGGCAGATGTGTGCAATGTGTCCATATATTTTGAGGTACCTACATGGCAGACGAGTCCAATATGTTCATATAGAGAGATCTAGCTACTTGGCTTAACAGTCCAACATATCCATGTACAGAGAGCTAGCTACATGGCAGACGATTCCAAAATGTCCATATACAGAGAGCTACCTTCATGGCAGGGTAGTGGAACATTTCCATATACAGAGTTCTAGCTACATGGTAGATGTGTCCTAAATGTCCATATACTGAGAGCTAGGTACATGGCAGACGAGCCCAACGTGTCTATATACAGAGAGCTAGATACATGGCAGAGTAGTGCAACATTTCCATATACAGTATTCTAGCTGCAAGGCAGATGACTCCAACTTGTCTATATACAGAGAGCTAGCTCCATGGAAGCATAGTGCAATATTTCCATATTCAGAGTTCTAGCTCCATAGCAGATGTGTCAAACTTGTCCATATCTAGATACATGGCAGACAAGTCTAATATTTTCATATACAGAGATCTACCTACTTGGCACGTCAGTCCAACATATCCACGTTCAGAGAGTTGGCAACAGGGTAGACGCATCCAAAATGTCCATATACAGAGAGCTAGCTACATGGCAATGTAGGGTAACATTTCGATATACTGAGTTCTAGCTACAAGGCATATGAGTCCAAATTGTCTATATACAGAGAACTAGCTACATGGCAAAGTACTCGAACATGTCCATATTCAGAGTTCTAGCTACATGGCATATGTGTTCAACATGTCCATAAACTGAGAGCTAGCTTCATGGCAAACAAGTCCAATAAGTTCATATACAGAGAGCTATCTACTTGGCAGATCAGTCCAACATAACCATGTACAGAGAGCTAGCTTCATGGCAGACGAGTCCAAAATGTCCATATACAGAAAGCTAACTACATGGCAGGGTAGTGCAATATTTCCATATACAGAGTTCTAGCTACAAGGCAGATGAGTCCAACTTGACTATATACAGAGAGAGAGCTACATGGCAGATGAGTCCAGCATGTGTATATTTAGAGGGCTAGTTACAAAGCAGAAGAGTCCAACTTGTCTATGCACAGAGAGCTAGATACATGTCAGGATAGTGCAACATTTCCATATACAGAGGTCTAGTTACATGGCAGATGTTACCAACATGTCCATATACTGAGAGCTAGCTACATGGCACGCAAGTCCAATATGTACATATATAGAAAGCTACCTACTTGACAGATTAGTCCAACATATCCATGTACAGAAAGCTAGTGTCATTGCAGAGTAGTGCAACATTTCCATATAAAGAGTTCGACATACATGGCAGACGTGTCCATATACTGAGAGCTAGCTACATGACAGAGTAGTCCAACATGTCTATATTCAGGGTAGTAGCTACTTGGCAGATGTGCCCATCGTGTCCATATACTTACAGACACCTACAGGACAGACAAGATCTATATGTTCATAGACAGAGATCTACCAACTTGGCAGATCAGTCCAAGATATCCATGTACAGAGAGCTAGCTACATGGCAGACGAGTCGAAAATGTCCATATGCAGAGAGGTAGATACATGGCAGGGTTGTGTAACATTTCTATATACAGTGTTTTAGCTACAAGGCAGATGAGTACAAATTGTCTATATACAGAGAGCTAGCTACATGGCAAAGTACTCACAAATGTCCATATTCTGAGTTCTAGCTATATGGAAGATGTTTCCAAAATGTCAATATAGTGAGAGCTAGCTACATGGCAGACATGTACAATATGTTCATATACAGGGAGCTAACTACTTGGCAGAGCAGTCCAACATATCCATGTACAGAGAGTTAGCTATATGGTAGACGAGTCCAAAATGTCCATATCACGAGAGCTAGCTACATGACAAGGTAGTGAAACATTTCCATATACAGAGTTCTAGGTACAAGGCAGATGAGTCCAAAATATCCATATACAGAGAGCTAGTTACATGACAGAGTAGTGCAATATTTCCATATACAGTGTTCTAGGTATATGACAAATGTGTCCACCGGGTCCATACACTGAGAGTTAGCTACATGGAAGAGCAGTCCAACATGTCCATATTCAAGTACCAGTTACATGGCAGATTTGTCCAATGTGTCCATAAACTGAGAGCTATCTTCATGGCAGACAAGTCCAATATGCTCAAAAACAAAGAGCTGCCTACTTGTCAGATCAGTCCAACATACCCTTGTACAGAGAGCTAGCTACATGGCAGACAATTCCAAAATGTCCATATACAGTGAGCTAGCTACATGGCATAGTACACCAACTTGTCCATATTCAGAGTTCTAGCTAAATGACAGATGTTTACAACGTGTCCTTATACTGAGACCTAGCTACATGGCAGACAAGTCCAGTATGTTCATATACACAGAGCTAACTACTTCGCAGATCAGAGTAACATATCCACGTACAGAGAGCTAGCTACATGGCAGACGAGTCCAAAATGTCTATATACAAAGAGCTAGCTACATGGCAGGGTAGTGAAACATTTCCATATACAGAGTTTTAGGAACAAGGCAGATGAGTCCAACTTATCTATGTTCAGAGAGGTAGCTACATGACAGACTAGTGCAACATTTCTATATTCAGAGTTCTAGGTACATGGCAGATGGGTCCAACATGTCCATACACTGATAGCTAGCTACATAGCAGAGCAGTCCGACATGTCCATATACAGGGTAATAGCTACATGGCAGATGAGTCCAACGTGTCAATATACTGCGAGCTAGATACTTGGCAGATCAGTCCAACAAATCCATGTACAGAGAGCTAGCTACATGGCAGACATGGCCAAAATGTCCATATACAGAGAGCTAGCCAAATGGCGGGGTAATGCAACATTTCCATATACAGAGTACTAGCAACATGGCAGATGAGTCCAACATGTCAATATACTGAGAGTTAGCTACATGTCAGATGAGTACAGCATGTGCATATTAAGAGGGCTAGCTACAAGGCAGATGAGTCGAATATATCTACATACCGAGAGCTATGTACATGGCAGGGTAGTGCAACATTTCCATATACAAATTCTATCTACAGGGCAGAGGAGTCCAAGTTTTCTATACACAGAGAGCTAGCTACATGGCAGGGTAGTGCAACATTTCATATACTGAGTTCTAGCTTTGTGGCAGATGTTTCCAAGGTGTCCATATATTGAGAGCTGCCTTAATGACAGACAAGTCCAATATGTTCATATACAGAGAGATACCTACTTGGCATATCAGTCAAGCATATCCATGTACAGAGAGCTAGCTACATGGAAGACAAATCCAAAATGCCCATATACAAACAGCTAGCTACATTGCAGGGTAGTGAAACATTTCCACATATAGAGTTCTAGCAACAAGGCAGATGAGTCCAACTTGTCTATATACAGAGAGCTAGCTACATTGCAGGGTAGTGCAACATTTCCATATTCAGACTTCTAGCTACATGGCAGATGAGTCCAATGTGTCCATATACTGAGAGCTAGCTACATGGAAGAGTAGTTCAACATGTCCATATACAGGCTACTAGCTACATGGCAGATTGGTCCAACATGTCCAAATACTGAGAGCTAGTTACATGGCACACAAGTCCAATATGTTCATGTACAGAGAGCTACCTATATGGCAAATCAGTCCAACATATCCATGTACAGAGAGCTAGGACATGGCATACGAGTCCAAAATGTCCCTATACAGAGAGGTTGCTACATGGCAAGGTCGTGCAACATTTCCATATACAGAGTTCTAATGACAAGGCAGATGATTTGAACTTGTGTATATACAGAGAGCTAGGTACAGGTCAGCGTAGTGCAACATTTCCATATACAGGGTTCTAGCAGATGTGTCCTACGTGTCCATATACTGAGAGCTACCTATATGGCAGACAAGTCCAATATGGTCATATGAAGAGAGCAACCTACTTGGAAGACCAGTCCAACATATCCATGTTTAGAGTGCTGGATACATGGCAGACGAGTCCAAAATGACCAGATACAGAGAGCTAGCTACTTGACAGAGTAGTTCAACATTTCCTTATACAAACTTCTAGGTACATAGCAGATGTGTCCAACGTGTCCATACACTGAAAGTTAGCTTCGTGGCAGAGCAGTCCAACATGTCCATATTCAAGGTACTTGCTACATAGCATATGTGTCCCAAGTGTCCATATACTGAGAGCCAACTAATTGCCAGACAAATCCAATATGTTCATATGCACAGAGCTTCCTACTTGGCAGATCAGTCCAACATATCCCTGTACAGAGAGCTAGCTACATGGCAGATGAGTCTAAGATGTTCATATAGAGAGCTAGCAACAGGACAGGTTAGTGCAATATTTCTATATACAGGGTTCTAGCAATGTGTCAGATATGTCAAAGGTGTTCATATACTGAGAGCTACCTACATGGCAGACAAGTCCAATAAGTTCATATAAAGAGATCTACCTACTTGGCAGATCAAACCAACATATGCATGTACAGAGAGCTAGCTACATGGCAGAGTAGTGCAACATTTCCACATACAGAGTTCTAGCTACAAGGCAGATGAGTCCAACTTGTCTATATGCAGTGAGTTAGCTACATGGCAGAGTAGTGCAATATTTCCATATACAGAGTTGTAGTTACATGGCAGATGTGTCCAACATGTCCATATACTGAGAGCTAGCTACATGCCAGAGTAGTCCAACATGTCCAGATTCAGGGTCGTTGTTACTTGGCAGATATGTTCAACATGTTCATATACTGATAGCCACCTACAAGGTAGACAAGTCATATATGTTCATATACAGAGAGCTACCTACTTGGCAGATCAGTTCAACCTATCCATGTACAGAGAGCTAGCCAAATGGTAGATGAGTCCAAAATGTCCATATACAGAGAGTTAACTACATGGCAGGGTAGTGCAACATTTCCATATACAGTGTTCTAGCTTCAAGGCAGATGAGTACAAATTGGCTTTATTTAGAGAACTAACTACATGACAGAGTACACCAACATGTCCATATTCAAAGATTTAGCTACATGGCAGATGTTTCCATCATGTCCATATACTGAGAGCTAGCTATATGGCAGACAAGTCCAGTATGTTCATATACAGAGAGCGAACTACTTCGCAGATCAGTGTAACATATCCATGTACAGAGAGCTAGCTACATGCAGACGAGTCCAAAATGTCCATATACAGAGAGCTAGCTACATGGAAGGGTAGTGAAACATTACCATATACAGAGTTCTAGGTAAAAGACAGATGAATCCAACTTGTCTATATACAGAGAGTTAGCTACATGACAGACTAGTGCAACATTTCCATATAGAGTGTCCTAGGTATATGGCAGATGTTTTCAATATGTCCATACACTGAGAGCTAGCTACATGGCAGAGCAGTCCGAAATGTCCATATACAGTGTAATAGCTCCATGGCAGATGACTCCAACATGTCCATATACTAAGAGCTAGCTAGATGGCAGCCAATTAAAAAATGTTCATATACAGAGAGCTACCTACTTGGCAGGGTAGTGCAATGTTTCCATAGACAGATTTCTAGCTACAAGGCAGATTAGTCCAACTTGTCTATGTACAGAGAGCTAGCTACATGGCAGTGTAGAGCAACATTTCCATATATAGTGTTCTACCATCGGCTGCAATCATACATTGACAGAGAACTTCCAGAGGTTCAAGCTGGATTCAGAAGAGGCCGTGGAACGAGAGATATCATTGCTGATGTCCGAT
>NW_006409037.1:611839-615618 GCF_000296735.1 Chrysochloris asiatica | reverse complement strand
ACAACAACAACAACAACAACAACAACCATCATAGCAGATGTGCCCAACGTGTCCATATACTGAGAACTAGCTAAATGGCAGAGGGTCCAAAATGTTCATATACAGAGAGCTACCTACTTGGCAGATCAGTGCAACATAAACATGTACATAAAGTTAGGACATGGCAGGCGATTCCAAAATGTTCATATACAGAGTGCTAGCTAAATGGCAGGGTAGTGCAACATTTCCGTATACAGAATTCTAAATAAAAGGCAGATACGTCCAACTTGTCTATATTCAGAGAGCTAGCTGCATGGCAGTGTAGTACAACATTTCCAAATATAGTGTTATAGCTACACGGCAGATGGGTCCAACGTGTCCATATAAAGACAGCTAGCTACATGGTAGACAAGTACAATATGTTCATATGCAGAGGGCTACCTACTTGACAGATCAGTCAAACACATCCATGTACAGAGAGCTAGCTACAGGGCAGGCAAGTCCAAAATGTCCATATAGAGTGAGCTAGCTACGTGTCATTGTAGTGCAACATTTCCATATACAAAGTTCTAGGTACAAGGCAGATGAGTCCAACTTGTCTATATTCACAGAGCTAGCTACATTGCAGAGTAGTGCAACACTTCCATTCTAGCTACATGGCAGATGTGCCCAACGTGTCCATATACTGAGAGCTAGCTATATGGTAGACAAGTCCATTATGTTCATATACTGAGAGTTACCTACTTGGCAGATCAGTTCAACATATCCATCTACAGAGAGCTAGATACATGGCAGACAAGTCCAAAATGTCCATATACAGTGAGCTAGCTACATGGCAGGGTAGTGCAACATTTCCATATACAGAGTTCTAGGTACAAGACAGATGAGTCCATCTTGTCTATATACACAGAGTTAGCTACATAACAGAGTAGTACAACACTTCCATATACAGAGTTCTAGCTACGTTGCAGATGTGTCCAACGTGTCCATATATACTGAGAGCTAACTACATGGCAGAAAAGTCCAGTATGATCATATACAGACAGCTACCTACTTGACAGATCAGTTCAACGTATCCATCTACAGAGAGCTAGGTACATGGCAGAAAAGTCCAAAATGTTCATATACACAGAGCTAGCTACATGGCAGGGTAGAGTAATATTTCCATATACAGACTTCTAGCTACAAGGCAGTTCACTCCAATCTTGTCTATATAGAGAGATCTATCTTCATGGCAGGGTAGTGAAACATTTCCATGTACATAGTTTTAGTTACGTGGCAAATGTGTCCAACGTGTCCATATACTGAGAGCTAGCTACAAGGCAGAGTAGTCCATCATGTCCATATTCTGGGTACTAGCTGCATGTTAGATATGTCCAAAATGTCCATATACTGAGAGATACCTAAATGGCAGACAAGTCCAATATGTTCATATACAGAGAGCTACCTACTTGGCAGATCAGTCCAACATAATCATGTATAGAAAGCTAGTTACATGGCAAACAATTCCAAAATGTTCATATACAGAGTTCTAGCTAAATGGCAGGGTACTGGAACATTTCCATATACTATATTCTTGCAACATGGCAAAAGTGTCAAAGCTGTTCATATACAGAGAGCTACCTACATGGCAGACAAGTCCTGTACGTTCATATACTGAGAGCTACCTACTTTGCAGATCAGTCCACCATATCCATGTACAGAGAGCTAGCTACATGTCAGACGAGTCCAAAATGTCCATATACAGAGAGCTATCTATATGGCAGGGTAGTGCAACATTTCCATATACAGAGTTCTAGCTCCAAGGAAGATGAGTACAATTTGTCTATATACAGAGAGATAGCTACATGGCAATGTAGTGAAACATTTCCATATACAGAGTTCTAGCTACATGGCAGATTAGTCCAACATGTCCAAATACTGAGAGCTAGCTACGTGGCAGACAAGTACAATATGTTCATGTACAGAGAGCCACATAATTGGCAGACCAGTCCAACATATCCACGTACAGGGAGTTAGCTACATGGCAGATGAGTTCAAAATGTCCATGTACAGAGAGTTAGATACATGACAGCGTAGTGCAACATTTCCATATACAGAGTTTTAGCTTCAAGGCAGATGAGTCCGACTTATCTATATACAGAGAGCTAGGTACAGGTCAGCGTAATGCAACATTTCCATACACAGAGTTCTAGCTACATGGCAGATGTGTCCTACATGTCCATATACTGAGAGTTACCTATATGGCGGATAAGTCCAATATGCTCATATACAGAGAGCAACCTACTTGTCAGATCAGTCCAACATATTCATGCACAGAGAGCTGGATACATGGCAGACGAGTCCAAAATATCCATATATAAACAGGTAGCTACTTGGCAGAGTAGTGCAACATTTCCATATACTGAGTTCTAGCTACATGGAAGATGAGTCCAACATGTCCATATACTGAGAGTTACCTATATGGCGGATAAGTCCAATATGCTCATATACAGAGAGCAACCTACTTGTCAGATCAGTCCAACATATTCATGCACAGAGAGCTGGATACATGGCAGACGAGTCCAAAATATCCATATATAAACAGGTAGCTACTTGGCAGAGTAGTACAACATTAACTTATACAGATTTATAAGTACATGGCCGATGTGTCCAACATGTCCATAAACTGAGAGTTAGCTACATGGAAGAGCAGTCCAACATGTCCATATTCAAGGTACTTGCTACTTTGCAGATGTGTCCCACGTGTCCTTATACTGAGAGCCACCTACATGACAGACAAGTCCAATATGTTCATGTGCAGAAAGCTTCCTATTTGGCATATCAGTCCAACATATCCATGTAGAGAGAGCTAGCTACATTACAGAAGATTTCAAAATGACCATATACAGAGAGCTAGCTATATGGCAGGGTAGTACAACTTCTCCATATACAGGGTTATAGCTACAAGGCAGATGAGTCCCACTTGTCTATATACAGAGAGCTAGCTACATGGCAGAATAGTGCAACACATCCATATAAAGAGTCCTATCTACATGTCAGTTGTGTCCAACGTGTCCATATACTGAGAGCTAGCTATATGGCAGAAAAGTCCAATAAGTTCATATACAGAGAGCTACCTAATTGGAAGATCAGTCCAGCATATCCATGTACAGACAGCTAGCTACATGGCATGGTAGTGCAACATTTCCATATACAGAGTTTTAGCTACTAGGCAGACGAGTCCAACTTGTCTATATACAGACATCTAACTACATGGCAGTGTAGGGCAAAATTTCCATATACAGAGTTCTAGCTACAAGGCAGAAGAGTCCAACTAGTCTATATACAGAGATCTAACAATATGGCATGGTAGTGCAACATTTCAATATACAGGGTTCTGGCTACATGGCACATGTGTCCAACGTGTCCATATACTGAGAGCTAGCTACATGGTAGAGTAGACCAATATGTCCATATTCAGGGTACTAACTACATGGCAGATGCATCCAACATGTCCGTATACTGAGAGCTAGCTACATCGCAGACAAGTCCAATATGTTCAAATACAGAGAGCTAGCTACATGGCAGTGTAGTGAAACATTTCCATATACAGAGTTCTAGCTACAAGGCAGATGAGACCAACTTGTCTATCTACAGAGAGCTAACTACATGGCCGAGTAGTCCAACATGTCCATATTCAGGGTACTAGCTACAAGGCAGATGTGTAAAAGGTGTCCATATACTGAGATATACCTACATGGTAGACAAGCCCAATATGTTCATATACAGAGAGCTACCTGCTTGGCAGATCAGTGCAA
>NW_006409037.1:603636-610895 GCF_000296735.1 Chrysochloris asiatica | reverse complement strand
CTGGCTAATGAGTCCAACATGTCTATATATTGAGAGCTAGCTTCATCGCAAAAAAGTTCAATATGTTCATATACAGAGAGCTAACTATTTAGCAGATCAGTCCAACATATGCATGTACAGAGAGCTAGCTACATGGACGACGAGTCCAAAAGTTCCATATACAGAGAGCTAGCTAAATGGCAGGGTAGTGCAAAATTCTATATACAGTGTTCAAGATACGAGGCAGATGAGCCCAACTTGTATATATAGAGAGAGCTAGCTGCATGGCAGGGTAGTGCAACATTTCCACATACAGAGTACTACCAACTTGGCAGATGAGACAAGCATCCATATACTGAGAGTTAGCTACATGGCAGAAGAGTCTGACATGTATATATTTAGAGGGCTAGAAACAAGTCAGATGAGTCCAACATGTCTATATACAGAGAGTTAGCTACATGGCAGAATAGTGCAACATTTCCATATACACAGTTCTAGCTACATCGCAGATGATTTCAACATGTCCATATACTATGATCTAGCTACACGGCTAAGTAGTGCATCATGTCCATGTACAGGGTACTAGCTACATGGCAGATGAGTCCCACATATCCATATACTGACAGCTATCTACATGAAAGAGTAGTACAACATGTCCATATACATGTTACTAGCTACATGGCAGATCAGTCCAACTTGTACATATACAGTGTACTAGCTACATAGCAGATGTGTCCAACTGTCCATATGCTGAGAGCTAACTACATGGCAGACATGTCCAATATGTTCATATACATTGAGCTATCTACATGGCAGATCAGTCCAACAAATCCATGTACAGAGAGCTAGCTACAAGTCAGACGAGTCCAAAATGTCCATATAGAGAGAGCTAGTTACATGGCAGACTAGAGCATGATTTCCAAATACAGAGTTCTAGCTATATGGCAGATGTGTCTAACCTGTCCATATACTGAGAGCTACCTACATGGCAGAGTAGTCCAACATGTCCATACACAGGATACTAGCTACATGGCTGAAGAGTCCTACATGTCCATATACTTAGAGCTAGCTATCTGGCAGACAAGTCCAATATGTTCATATACAGGGAGCTAGCTGCACAGAAGTTCAGTGCAACATATCCATATACCAAAATCTAGCTACAAGGCAGATGAGTACAACTAGTCTATATACAGAGATCTAACTACATGGCATTGTAGTGCCACATTAACATATACACGGTTCTAGCTACATGGCAGATGTGTCCAACGTGTCCATATACTGAGAGCTAGCTACATGGTAGAGTATACCAACATGTCTATATTCAGGGTACTAGCTATATGTCAGATGTGTCCAACATGTCCGTATACTGAGAGCCAACTACATGGCAGACTAGTCCAATATGTTCATATACAGAGAGCTACGTACTTGGCAAATCAGTCCAACATATCCAAATACAGAGAGCTAGCTACATGGCAGGGTAGTGCAACATTTCCATATACAGAGTTCTAGTTAAAAGATAGATGAGTCCAACTTGTCTATATACAGAGAGCTAGCTACATGGCAGGGTAGTGCAACATTTCCATACAGAGTTCTATCTACATGGCAGATGGGTCTAACATGTCCTAATACTGCGAGCTAGCTCTATGGCAGACAAGTTCAATATATTCATATACAGTATACTAGCTACATGGCAGACAAGTCCAATATGTTCATATACAGAGGGCTGCCTACTTGGCAGATAAGTCCAACATATCCATGTACATCTCTGTATATGTAGAGAGCTTGCTACACGGCAGACAATTACACAATGTCCATATAAAAAGATCTAGCTACATGGCTGGGTAGTGCAACATTTCCATATACAGTGTTCTAGCTACAAGGCAGATGAATCCAACTTGTCTATATACAAAGAGCTAGCTACTTTGCAGAGTACTGCAACATTTTCATAAATAAAGTTCTAGCTACAAGGGAGATGAGCCCAACTTGTCTATATACAGAGAGGTAGCTACATGGTACAGAATTTCAACATGTCCATATACTGAGAGCTAGATACATCGCAGACAAGTCCAATATGTTCATATAGAGAGCTACCTAATTGGCAGATCAGACCAACATATCCATATACAAACTGCTAGCTACATGGCAGGGTAGTGCAACATTTCCATTTACAGAGTTCTAGCTACATGGCAGATGTGTCCAACGTGTCCATAGAGCTACCTACATGGCAGATCAGTCCAAAATATTCATGCACAGAGAGCTAGCTCCATGTCAGATGAGTCTTAAATGTCCGTATACATAGAGATAGCTACATGGAAGAGTAGTGCATCATTTCCATATACAGAGTTGAAGCCACATGGCAGATGAGTCCAAAGTATTCATATAATAAGAGCTAGCTACATGGCAGAAAAGTCCAATTTCTTCATATAAGGAGAGCTACCTACGTGACAGATCAGTCCAACATATCCATGTACAAAGAGGAACCTACAGAGCAGACGAGTCCAAAATGTCCAGATACAGAAAGCCAGATACATGACAGGGTAATACGACATTTCCATATACAGAGTTCTAGCTACAAGGCAGATGAGTCAAACTTGTCTATATACAGAAAGCTAGTCGTGCAACTGAGTAGTGCAACATTTCCGTATACAGAGTTCTAGGTAAATGGCAGATGTGTTCAACATGTCTTTATACTGAGAGCTAGCTACATGGCAGATCAATCCAAAGTATCCATGCACAGAGAGCTAGCTACATGTCACACGAGTCCATCTTGTCTATATAAAGAGAGTTAGCTACATGGCAGAGTAGTGCATCATTCCCATATACAAAGCTCAAGCTACATAGCAGATGAGTCCAAAATGTTCATATACAGAGAGCTACCTACTGGCAGAATAGTCCAACATTTCCATATACAGAGTTCTAGTTACATGACAGATGTGTCCAACCTCTCCATATACTGAGAGTTACCTACATGGCAGATCAGATCAAAATATCCATGCACAGAGAGCTAGCTACATGTCATACGGGTCCAAAATGTCCATATACAGAGAGCTAGCTGTATGGCAGAGTGGTGCAACATTTCCATATACAGAGCACAAGCTACATGGCAGATGAATTCAAAGTGTTCATATACTGAGAGGCAGCTTCATGGCAGAGTAGTCCACATGACTATATACAGGGTACTAGCTACCTGGCTAATGAGTCAACATTTCCATATACTGAGATCTAGCTTCATGTCAGAAAAGTCCAATATATTCATATAGAGAGAGCTACCTACTTGGCAGATCAGTCCAACATATCCTTGTACAGTGAGCTAGCTACATGGCAGTCAAGTCCAAAATGTCCATATAGAGAGAGCTTGCCACATGGCAGAGTAGTGTAACATTTCCTTATCCAGGGTTCTCATTACAAGGCAGATGAGTAAATCTTGTCTATATACAGAGAGCTAGCTACATGACAGAGTAGTGCAACAATTCCATATACAGAGTTCTAGCTACAGATGTATCCAACATGTCCATATGCTGAGAAATTGCTAGCTGACAGACAAATTCAATATGTTCATATACAGAGAGCTACCTACTTGTCAGATCAGTCCAACATATCTATGTACAGAGTAGTGCAACATTTCCAAATACAGAGTTCTAGCTACAAGGCAGATTAGTCCAACTTGTTTAAATACAGAGAGCTAGCTATATGGAAGAGTAGTTCAAAATTTACATTTACAGAGTTCTAACTATATGGCAGAGTATTGCAACATGTCCATATTCAGGGTATTAGCTACATGACAGATGTGCCCAACGTGTCCATATACTGAGAGCCACATACAAGGCAGACAAGTCCAATATGTTCATAAAAAGAGATCGACCTACTTGGCAGATCAGTCCAACATATACATGTACAGACAGCTAGGTACATGGAAGGCGAGTTCAAAATGTCCATATACAGAGAGGTAGCCACATGGCAGGGTAGTGCAACATTTCCATATACAGAGTTCTATCTACAAGGCCGATGAGTCCAACTTGTCTATATACAGAGAACTAGCAACTTGGCAGAGTTTTCAGAATTTCTATATACAAAGTTCTAGCTACATGGCAAATGTGTCCAACGTGTCCATATACTGAGGGCTAGTTACATGACAGAGTAGTACAACATGTCCATATACAGGGTACTAGATACATCGCAGAGAAGTCCAAACTGTCCATATACTGAGAGCTAGCTTCATGTCAGACAAGTCCAATATATTCATATAGAGAGAGCTACATTCTTGGAAGATCAGTCCAACATGTCCATGTACAGAGAGCTAGCTACATGGCAGACGAGTCCAAAATGTCCATATACAGAGAGCTAGCTACATAGCAGGGTAATGCAACCTTTCCTTATATAGACTTCTAGCTACAAGGGAGATGACTGTAACTTGTCTATATACAGAAAACTAACTACTTGACAGGGTAGAGCAACATTTCCATATACAGAATTCTATATACATGGCAGATGTGTCCAACATGTCCATGTACTGAGAACTAACTACATGGCAGATCAGTCCAAAAAATCCATGTAGAGAGAGCTAGCCACATAGCAGACTAGTCCAAAATGTCCATATACTGAGAGCTAGCTACATGGCACGGTAGTGCAACATTTCTATATGCAGAGTTCTAAGTACAAGACAGATTAGTCTATCTTGTCTATATACAGACAGCTAACTACGTGGCAGGGTTTTGCAGTCTTTCCATATACAGAATTCTAGTTACAAGGCAGATGTTTCCAACGTGTCTGTATACTGAGAGCTAGCTACATGGCAGAGTAGTACAACATGTCCATATACATGGTACCAGCTACATCTCAGAGGAGTCCAACATGTCCATATACAGAGAGCTAGCTACATAGCAGAAAAGTCCAATATTTTCATATACAGAGAGCTAGCTACTTGTCAGATCAATCCAACATATCCAAGTACAGAAAGCTAGATACATTTTAGACAAATCCAAAATGTCCATGTACAGAGAGCTTGCTACACGACAGGGTAGTGCCACATGTCCATATACACAGTTCTAGCTACAAGGCAGATGACTGCAACTTGTTTATATACAAAGAGCTAACTACATGGCAGAGTAGTGCAACATTTCTATATACAGAGTTCAAGCTACATGGCATAGTAGTCCAACACGTTCATATTCAGGCTAGTAGAGACATGGCTGATTTGTCCAACGTGTCCATATACTGAGAGCAACCCACAGGGCAGACAAGTCCAATATGTTGATACACAGAGAGCTACCTACTTGGCAGATCAGTCCAACAGATCCATGTACTGAGAGCAAACTACATGGCATGAGACTCCATATTGTCCATCTAGAGAGAGCTAGTTATTTTGCAGGGTAATGCAACAATTCTATATACAGTGTTCTAGCTACATGGCAGATGTGTCCAACGTGTCCATATACTGAGAGCTAGCTACATGGCACACAACTGCAATATGTTCATATACATAGAGCTAACTACTTGGCAGATCAGTCCAACATATCCTTTTACAGAGATCAAGCTATATGGCAAACAAGTCCAAAATGTCCATATACAGTGAGCTTGATACATGGCAGGGTAGTGAAACATTTCCATATACAGAGTTCTAGTAACAAAGCAGATGAGTCCAAGTTGTCTATATACAGAAAGCTAAGTATATGACAGAGTAGGGCAACTTTTCAATATACAATATTCTAGGTACATGGCAAATGTGTCCAACCTGTCCATATACAGAGAGCTAGATGCATGGCAGAGTAATCTAACATGTCCATATTCAGAGTTCTAGCTACATGGCAGATGTGTACAACGTTTCCATATATTGAGAGCTAGCTACAATTCAGAAAACTCCAGTATGTTCATAAACAGATAGCTACCATCTTGGCAGATCAGTGTAACATATCCATGTACAGAGAGCTAGCTACATGGCAGGAGAGTGCAACATTTCCATAAAGAGTTCTATCTATAAGGTAGATGAGTTCAACTTGTCTATATACAGAGAGCTAGCTACATGGCAGAGTAGTGCAACATTTCCAGATACTGAGTTCTAGCTACAAGGCAGATGAGTCAAACTTGTCTATATACAGTGAGCTAGCTACATGGCAGATTAGTGCAACATTTCCACACACAGATGTCTATATATATCGAGCTAGCTACATGGCAGTATAGTGCAACATATCCATATACAAAGTTCTAGCTACAAAGCAGATGAGTGCAACTTGTCTATATACATAGAGCTAGCTACATGGAATAGTATTGCAACATTACCACATACAGTGTTCTAGGTACATGGCAGATGTGTCCAACGTGTCAATATACTGAGAGCTGGCTACATGGCACACAAGTTCAATATGTTCATATGCAGAGAGCTACCTAATTGGCAGAGCTGTCCTACATATCCATGTACAGAGAGCTAGCTACATGGCAGATGAGTCCAAGATGTCCATATACAGAGAGCTAGCTTCATGTCATGGTAGTGCAACATTTCATTATTCAGAGTTCTATCTTCAAGGTAGATTAGTCCAACTTGTCTATGTACAGAGAGCTAGCAACTTGGCAGAGTTTGCAGCATTTCCATAAACAGAGTTCTAGCTACATGGCAGGGTAGTGAAACATTTTCATATACAGAGTTTTAGGTACAAGGCAGATGAGTCCAACATGTCTATATACAGAAAGCTAGGTACATGACAGAGTAGTGCAACTTTTCCATATACAAAGCTCTAGGTACATGGCAAATGTGTCCATATGTGTCCAACATGTCCATATACTGAGAGCTAGGTAGCTGGCAGAGTAGTACAACATGTCCATATACAGGGTACTAGCTACATCGCAGACAAGTCCAACCTGTCCATATATTGAGAGCTAGCTTCATTTTAGACAAGTCCAATATGTTCATATAGAGAGAGAAGTATACTTCGCAGATCAGTCCAACATGTCCATGTACAGAGAGCTAGCGACATGGCAGGCTAATGCAACATTTCCATATACAGAGTTCTAGCTACAAGGCAGATGACTGCAACTTGTCTATATACAGAGAGCTAAATACATGACAGGGTAGTGCAGCATTTCCATATAGAGAGTTCTAGCTATATGGCAGAATAGTCCAACATGTCCGTCCATATTCAGGGTAGTAACTACATGGTAAATGTCTCCAATGTGTCCATATACTAAGAGGAATCTACAAGGCAGACAGGTCCAACATTTTCATACACAGAGAGCTAACTAGTTGGCAGATCAGTCCAGCATATCCATGTACAGACGGCTAGCTACAT
>NW_006409037.1:593947-602516 GCF_000296735.1 Chrysochloris asiatica | reverse complement strand
GCAGCTCAGTCCAATATATCCATGTACAGAGAGCTAGATACATTGCAGACAAGTCAAAAATGTCCATATACAGAGAGCTAGCTACATTGCAGGGTTGTGCAACATTTTTGTATACAGAGTTCTAGATTCAAAGCTGATGAGTCCAACTTGTCTATGTACAGAGAGCTGGCTACATGGCAGAATTGTCCAACATGTCCATATTTAGGGTATTAGCTACATGTCGGGTGTGTCCAACGTGTCCATATACTGAGAGTCACCTACAGGACAGACAAGTCCTATATGTTCATATACAGAGAGCTACCTGCTTGGCAGATCAGTCCAACATATCCATGTACAGAGAGATAGCTATATGTCAGATGATTCCACATTGTGCATATACAGAGAGCTAGCTACATGGCAGGGTAGTGCAACATTTCCTTATACAGAGTTCTAGCTACAAGGAAGATGAGTCCAACTTGTCTATATACAGTGAGCTAGCTACATGGCAGAGTAGTCCAACATGTCCATATATAGGGTACTAGCTACATGGCAGATGAGTCCCACATGTCCACATACTGAGAGATAACTACATGGCAGACTAATCCAATATGTTCACATACAGAAAGCTAGCTACATGTCAAGGTAGTGGAACATTTCCATATAAAGTGGTCTAGCTACATGACAGATGTGTCCATCCAACGTGTCCATATACTGAGATCTATCTACATGGCAGAGTAGTAAAACATGTCCATATACAGATACTAGCTACATGGCAGATGAGTCCAAAATGTCCATATACCAACAGCAAGCTACATGGCAGACAAGTCCAATATGTTCATATAAAGATAGATATATTCTTGGCCGATCAGTCCAACATATCCAGGTACAGAGGTTCAGCTACATATCACGCGAGACCAAAATGTCCATGTACAGAGATCTAGCTACATGTCAGATGATTCCATAAAGTCCATATACAGAGAGCTAGCTACATGGCAGGGTAGTGCAACATGTCCATATACAGTTTTCAAGGCTGATGAGTTCAACTTGTCTATATACAGAGAGCTAGCTACATGAAAGTGAAGTGCAACATTACTGTATACATAGCTCTAGCTACATGGCTGATGAGTCCAAAGAGTCCATATACTGAGAGCTACCTACAAGGCAGTGAAGTGAAGCATTACCATATACATAATTCTAGCTACATGGCTGATGAGTCCAAATAGTCCATATACTAAGAGCTAGGTACATGGCAGACAAGTCCAATATGTTCACATAAAGAAAGCTACCTACTGGGCAGATCAGTCCAACATATCCATGTACAGAGAGCCAACTACATGGCAGACAGGTCCAAAATGTCCATATACAGATATACCTACATGGCTGGGTAGTGCAACATTTCCACATAAAGAGTTCAAGCTGCAAGGCAGATGAGTCCAACGTGTCTAAATACAGTGATCTAGCTACATGGCAGATGAGTACAACATGTACATATACTGAGAGCTACCTACATGGCAGACAAGTCCAATATGTTCTTATACAGAGAAATATATTCTTGGCAGATCAGTCCAACATATCCATGTACAGAGAGCTAGCTACATGGCAGACAAGTCCAAAATGTCCATATACAGGGAGTTAGCTATATGGCAGGGGAGTGCAACATTTCCATATACAGAGTTCAAGCTACATGCCGATGTGTCCAACGTGTCCATATACTGAAAGCTAGCTACATGGCAGAGTAGTCCAACATGTCTATATACAGGGTACTAGGTACATGGCAGATGAGTCCCAAATGAAAATATACTGAGAGCTAGTTACATGGCAGACAAGTCCAATATGTTCATATACAGAGAACTACTTACTTGGCAGATCAGTGTAACTTATCTGTGTACAGAGAGATAGCTACAATGCAGACATTCCAAAATGTCCATATACAGAGAGCTAGCTACATGGCAGGGTAGTGCAACATTTACATATACAGAGATCTTGCACAGATGTGTCCAAGGTGTCCATATAGTGAGAGCAACCTACATGGCAGACAAGTCCAATATATTCATATACAGAGAGCTAACTACTTGGCATATCAGTCCACCATATCCATTTACAGAGAGCTAGCTACATGGAAGATGAGTCCAAAATATCCATATACAGAGAGCTAGCCACATTTCAGGGTAGTGCAATATTTCCATATACAGAGTTCTACCTACATGGCAGATGTGTCCTACATGTCCATATGCTGAGAGCTACCTACATGACAGACCAATCCAAAATATCCATGTACAAAGAGTTAGCTACATGGCAAATTAGTCCAAAATGTCCATATACAGAGATCTAGCTACATGGCATGGTAGTGCAACATTTCTATATACAGAGTTCTATCTTCAAGGCAGGTTAGTCCAACTTGTCTATATACAGAGAGCTAGCTACTTGGTAGAATTGTGCAGCATTTCTATATACAGAGTTCTAGCTACATTGTATATATGTCCATATATTGAGAGCAAGCTACATGGCAGAGTAGTACAAAATGTCCATATACAGGGTACTAGCTATAACCCAGAGGAGTCCAATATGTCCATATACTGAAAGCTAGCTACTTGGCAGACAAGTCCAATATATTCATATATAGAGAGCTACGTACTTGGTAAATCAGTCCAAGATATCAATGCACAGAGAAATAGTTACATGTCAGAGAAGTCCAAAATGTCCATATACAGAGAGCTAGCTACATGACAGGGTAATGCATCATTTCTATATACAGAGTTCTAGTTACAAGACAGATGTCTGTAACTTGTCTATATACAAAGACCTAACTACATGGCGGGGTATTGCAACATTTCCATATAGAGAGTTCTAGCTACATGGACATTGTGTCCAACGTGTTCATATACTGAGAGCTAGCTACATGGCAGACAAGACCAATATGTTCATATAGAGAGAGCTAACTGCTTGGAAGATCAGTGCAACATATCCATGTACAGAAAGCTAGCTATGGCAGATGAGTCCAAAATATCCATATACGGACAGCTAGCTACATGGCATGGTAGTGAAACATTTCGATGTACAGAATTCTAGAAACAAGGCAGATGAGTCCATCTTGTCTATAAACAGAGAGCTAGCTACATGGCAGAGTTGTGCAACATTTCCCATATATAGAGTTCTAGCTACATGGCAGATGTGTACAAAGTGTCCACACATTGAGAAGTAGCTACATGGCAAAGTAGTCCAATATGTTCATATACAGAGGGCTACCAACTTGTCAGATCAGTCCAACATATCCATGTACAGAGAGCTAGCTATATGGCAGAATAGTGAAACATTTCCATATGAAGTTTTCTAGGTACAAGGCAGATTAGTTCACCTTGTCTATATACTGAGAGCTAGCTACATGGAAGACAAGTCCAATATGTTCATATACTAAGAGAGACCTACTTTACAGATCAGTCCAATATATCCATATAGAGAGTTAGATACATTGCAGACGCGTCCAAAACGTCCATATACAGAGAGCTAGCTACATGGCATGGTAGTGCTGCATTTCCTTATACAGAGTTCTAGCTAGCTACAAGGCAGATGAGTCCAACTTGTCTATATACAGAGAGATAGTTACATGGCAGAGTAGTGATACATTTCTATATACAGAGTTCTAGCTACATGTCAGATGTATCCAATGTGTCCATAGACTGAGAGTTGCCTACATGGGAGTTCAATCCAAAATATCTATGCACAGAGAGCTGGCTATATGTCAGACGAGTCCAAAATGTCCATATACAGAGAGCTACCTACATGGCAGAGTAGTGCATCATTTACATATACAGAGTTTAAGCTACATGGCAGATGAGTCAAAAGTGTTCATATACTGTGGGCTAGCTACATGACAGAGTAGTTCAACATGTCCATATATTGAGATCTGCCTACGTGTGATATCAGTCCAAAATATCCATTCACAAAGAGCTGGCTATATGACAGACGAGTCTGAAATATCCATATACAGAGAGATAGCTACATGGCAGAGTAGTACATCATTTCCATATACAGAGCACAAACTACATGGCAGATAAGTCCAAAGTGTTCATATACTGAGGGATAGTTATGTGGCATAGTAGTCCAGTATGTCCATATAAAGACTACTAGCTACCTGGCTAATAAGTCCAACATGTCCATATAGTGAGAGATAGATACATGGCAGACAAGTCCAATTTGTTCATATACAGATAGCTACATATTTGGCAGATCAGTCCCACATAACCATGTACAGAGAGCTAGATACATGGCAGATGAGTTCAAAATGTCCATATACAGAGAGCTACGTACATGGCAGGTTAGTACACCATTTTCATATACAGAATTCTAGCTACAAGGCTGATGAGTCCAACTTGACTATATACAGAGAGCTAGCTACATGGCAGAGTAGTGCAACATTTCCATATACAGAGTTCTTGCAACATGACAGATGTGTCTAACTTGTGCATATACTGACAGTTAGCTACATGGCAGACAATCCAATATGTTCATATACAGGGTGCTAGCTACATGGCAGATGAGTCCAAAATGTCCATATACTGAGAGCTAACTACATGGCAGATTATTGCATCATTTCCATATACAGAGTTCAAGATACATGGCAGATAAGTCCAAAGTGTTCACATACTGAGAACCAGCTACATGGCAGAGTAGTCCAACATGTCCATATAAAGAGTACTAGCTACATGCCACATGTGTCCAATGTGTCCATATACTGAGAGCGAGCTACATGGCATACAAGTGCAATATGTTCATATATAGAGAGCTACCTGCTTGGAAGATCAGTCCAACATATCCATATACAGAGAGCTAGCTACATCGTAGACGAGTCCAAAATGTCCATATACAGAGATCTAGACACATGGTAGGGAAGTGCAACATTTCCATATACAGAGTTCTAGCTACAACGCAGATGAGTCCAACATGTCCATATACTGAGAGCTAGGTTCATGGCAGACAAGCCCAATATTTTCATATACAAAAAGCTAGCTACATGGCAGGGTAGTGCAACATTTCCATATACAGAGTTCTAACTACTTGCCAGATGTGCCCAACATGTCAATATACTGAGAGCTAGCTACATGGGAGACAAGTCTAACATGTTCATATAAAGAGAGCTACATACTTGGCAGATCAGTCCAACATACTCATGTTGAGAAAGCTAGCCACATGGCAGACAAGTCCAAAATGTTCACATAATGAGATATAGCTACATGGCAGCGGAGTGCAACTTTTCCATATACAGAGTTCTAGCAACATGGCAGATGTGTTCAACGTGTCCATATACTGAGAGCAAGATACATGGCAGATCAGTCCAAAATATTCATGCACAGAAAGCTAGCTACATATCAGACGATTCCAAAATGTCAATATACAGAGAGCTCGCTACAAGGCAGTGCATCATTTCCATATAAAGAGTTCAACCTACATGGCAGATGTGTCCAAGGTGTCCATATACTGAGAGCTAGCTACATGTCAGACGAGTCCAAAATGTCCATATACAGAGAGCTAGCTACATAGCAGGATAGTGCAACATTTCCATATACAATGTTCTAGCTTCAAGGCAAATGAATCCAACTTGTCTATATACAGAGAGATAGCTACATGGCAGAGTAGTACAACATTTCCATATATAGTGTTCAACCTACATGACAGAGATTCTAAAGTGTTCACATAAGGAGAGCTAGCTAAATGGCAGAGTATTCCAACATGTCCATATAAAGAGTACTAGCTACATGGCAGATGTGTCCAACGGGTCCATATATTGTGAGCTTGCTACATGGAAGACAAGTCCAATATGTTTATATACAGAGAGCTACCTACTTGTCAGATCAGTCCAACATATTCATGTACAGATAGCTAGCTACATAGCAGACAAGTTCTAAATGTCCATATACAGAGAGTTAGCTACATGGCAGTGTAGTTCAACATTTCCATATACAGAGTTCTAGCTACAAGGCTGATGAGTCCATCTTGTGTATATACAGAGATCAAGCTACATGGCAGAGTAGTGCAACATTTCCATATACAGAGTTCTAGCTACTTCGCAGATGTGTCCAACGTGTCCATATATTGTGAGCTTGCTACATGGCAGACAAGTCCAATAGTCATATAAAGAAAGCTATCTACTTGGCAGATCAGTCCAACATATTCATATACAGACAGCAAGCTACATGCCATACTAGACCAAAATGTCCAGATACAGACAGCTAGCTACATGCAGGTTAGTGCAACATTTCCATATACAGAGTTCTAGCTACAAGGTAGATGAGTCCTACTTATCTATATACAATGACCTAGCTACATGGCAGAGTAGTCCAACACGTCCCTATACAGGGTAATAGCTACATGGCAGATGTGTCAAAAGAGTCCCTATACAGAGAGCTAGCTACATGGCAGAGTAGTGAATCATTTCTATATACAGAGTGCAAGATACATGGCCGATGAGTCCAAAGTGTTCATAAACTGAGGGCTAGCTACGTGGCAGAGTAGTCCAACTTGTCCATATAAAGTGTACTAACAACCTTGCTAATAAGTCCAACATATCCATATACTGGGAGCTGCCCCCATGGGATATCATTCCCAAATATCCATGGACAGAGAGCTGGCTATATGTGAGAGAAATCAAAAATGTCCATATACTGAGAGCTAGCTACATGACAGAGTAGTGCATCATTTCTATATACAGAGTTCAAGATACATGGCAGATGATTCCAAAGTGTTCATAAACTGAGGGCTTACTACGTGGCTGAGTAGTCCAACATGTCCATGTAAAGAGTACTAGTTACCTGACTATTAAGTCCAATATGTCCATATACTGAAAGATAGCTTCATGGCAGATAATCCAATATGTTCACAAACAGAGAGCTGCCTACTGGGCTACCTACATATAGCTAATATGTCAGACGAGTCCAAAATGTCCATATACAGAGAGCTAGCTACATGGCAGCATTGTGCAACATATTTGTATAGAGAGTTCTAGCTTCAAGACTGATGAGTCCAACTTGTCTATATACAAAGAGCTAGCTACATGGCAGACAATCCAATATGTTCATGGAAGAATAGTCCAACATGTGCATATTCAGGGTACTAGCTACATGCGGATGTGTCCAAGGTGTCCATATACTGAGAGCCACCTACAGGGCAGACAAGTCCTATATTTTCATATACAGAGAGCTAACTACTTGGCAGATAAGTGAAACCTATCCATGTACAGGGAGATAGCTACATGGCAGATAAGACCAACATGTCCATACAAAGTGTACTAGCTACATGGCAGATGAGTCCAACATGTCCATATACTGAGAGCTAGCTACATGGCAGACAATCCAATATGTTCATATACAGAAAGCTACCTACTTGGGATTAGTCCAACATATCAATGCAAAGAATGTAGCTAGAGAGTTAGCTACATAGCAGGGGAGTGCAAAATTTCATATACAGGTTTCTAGCTACAAGGAAGATGAGTACAACTTGTCTATATACAGAGAGGTAGCTACATGGTAGAATAGTATAACATTTCCATATACAGAATTCTAGCTACTTCGCAGATGTGTCCAAGGTTTACATATACTGAGAGCTCGCTACATGACAGATCAGTCCAAAATGTCCAAATACAGAGAGCTAGCTACATGGCAGGGTAGTGCAACATTGCCATATACAGAGTTCTAGCTGCATGGCAGATGTGTCAAATGTGTGTGTGTATATATATATATATATACTGAAAGGAAGCTATATGGCAGAGTAGTCAACCATGGCCACGTACAGGGTACTAGTTACATTGCAGGTGAGTCCAACATATCCATATACTGAGAGCTAGCTACATGGCAGAGAAGTCCAGTATGTTCATATACAGAGAGCTACCTACTTGGAAGATTAGTCCAACATATTCATGTACAGAGAGCTAGCTATATGGCAGACAAGTCCAAAATCTACATATACAGAGAGTTAGCTACCTGGCAGACAAGTTCAATATGTTCATATACAGAGAGCTATCTACTTGGCAAATCTGTCTAACAAATCCATGTACAGAGAGCTGCCTACATGGCAGATGAGACAAAATGTCCATATATGTAGAGCTAACTACATGGCAGGATAGTGCAACATTTCCATATACAGAGTTCTAGCTACAAGGCATATGAGTCCAACATGTCCATATACTGAGAGCTAGCTACATGAAAGATAAAGGGTACTAGCTTCCTGGCTAATGAGTCCAACATGTTCATATACTGAGAGCTGGCTACATGAAAGATAAGTCCAATATGTTCATATACAGAGAGCTACCTACTTGGCAGATCATTCCAACATATCCATGTTCAGAGAGCTAGCTACATGGCAGATGAGTCTAAAATGTCCATATACAGAGAGCTAGCTACATGGCAGGGTAGTGCAACATTTCCATATACAGAGTTCGAGCTACATGCAGATGTCTCAAACGTGTCTATATACTGAGAGATACCTACATAGCAGGTCAGTCCAAAATATCCATGCATAGAGAGCTAGGTACATGTCAGACGAGTCCAAAATGTCCACATACAGAGAGGTAGCTACATGGCAGAGTAGTGCATCATTT
>NW_006409037.1:585698-586666 GCF_000296735.1 Chrysochloris asiatica | reverse complement strand
CCCATCTTCCAGTATGGAGTGTAGGTCTCCTTCCAGCTCATTTGCCTCAGTCACTTTATCTCATTTCTGGACATGTGCAGATATGGTCGTCTGATTCTCTTTTGGGGCATCTTCAGGGGTTATCTGTGGCCTTAATACTTAGAAGGGTGTTATTTTGGTATTTTTTATGCTTTCTGAATGCCTCCAGGTAGATGTGATCAGAAAATGGGCTTCCTTTTTCACTCTTCTTCCTTTATCTCAGAGGTTCTGCCAGGCGTCTGTGGCTGCTCCGATCCTTTCCCCATGTGGTCTCACCCAAGATGGCAGCTCCTGGAGCAGCTGTGCGTCCCGGACTAGAAAGCAATAGATTTCTTGCTTCTGCCACAAGTTCCCCCAACTGTGAGACTTCTAACATTCTAATTATTCCTTTACATGTGGTTCGGAATTCTGGACCAAACCCTGAACCTTTTAGATCAGGTATTCTGTAGCTAGCTCTCTGTACATGAATATGTTGGACTGATTTGCCAAGTAGACAGATCAGTCCATCATATCCATGTACAGAGAGCTAGCTCCATGGCCTATAGGGCCTCGAACCTCTGACCAGGCCTTCACGGTGTGCAACATTTACCATGAAAAGTCTTAGAGATCAATGAATGTCCAAAATTAAGAAAGACCCCTCAACATGTTGCTTTATTTGTTTCACCCCAATCACGGTCAGAAAAACAAAACAAAACAAAATCCAAACCCACTACTCTTCAGCCAGTTCCAACTCACAACAGCTTTGTTAAATGAGTCTTTGTGGCACAGTGGTTAAAGCACTCATCTGTTAACTGGAAGGTAGGTCATTTGAACCTACCAGCAACTCAATAGAGTCCTTGTGTGGTGCCGTAGGTTGTTCAAATAGCAAGGTCAGCAGTTCAAACTCACCACCTGCTACTTGGAAATCCTATATAGGGTTGCTGCTATGAGTCTGAACCAACTTGACAACA
>NW_006409037.1:577359-583900 GCF_000296735.1 Chrysochloris asiatica | reverse complement strand
TAGCTACAAGGCAGATGAGTCCAACTTGTCTATATACAGAGAGCTAGCTACATGTCAGAGTAGTGCATCATTTCCATATACAGGGTTCAAGCTACATGACAGATGAGTTCAAAGTGTTCATATACTGAGAGATATCTACAGGGCAGAGTAGTGCATCATGTCCATATACAGGGTATAAGCTACATGGCAGATGATTCCAACATGTCCATATACTGAGAGCTAGCTACATGGCAGATAAGTTCAATATGTTCATATACAGAGAGTTACCTACTTGACAGATCAGTCCATTATATTCATGTACAGAGAGCTAGCTACATGGCATATCAGTCCAACATATCCAAATAAAGACTATTAGCTACCTGGCTAATGAGTTCAACGTGTCCATATAATGAGAGCTAGCTACATGGCAGACAATTCCAATATGTTCATATATAGAAAGCTACCTAATTGGCAGATCAGCCCACCATGTCCATGTATAGATAGCTAGCTACATGGCAGATGAGTCCAAAATGTTCATATACAAGGAGCTAGCTACATGACAGGGAGGTGCAACATGCCCATATAGCGAGTTCTAACTACAAGGCAAATGAGTACAACTTGTCTGTATACAGAGAGATACCTATATGGCAGGGTAGTGCAACATTTCCATATACAGAGTTCTCGCTACAAGGCAGATGAGTCCAACATGTCCATATTCAGGGTACTAGCTACATGGCAGATGTGTCCAACGTGTCCATACACTAAGAGCTAGCTACATGGCAGAGTAGTCCAACGTGTCCATATAGAGGGTACTAGCTTAAGGCAGATGTGATCATCATGTCTATATACAGAGAGTTAGCTACATGGCAGGGTAGTGCAACATTTCAATATACAGAGTTCTAGCTACAAAGCAGATGAGTCCAACGTATCTATATACAGAGAGCTAGCTACAAGGCAGGATAGTGCAACATTTCCATATATAGAGATCTAGCTACAAGGGAGATGTGTCGAATGTGTCCATATACTGAGAGCTGGCTACATGGCGGAGTAGTCCAACATGTCCATATACAGAGTACTCACTAAATGGCAGATGAGTCCAACTTGTCTATATACAGAGAGCTATCTACATCGCAAAGTAAAGCAACATTTCCATATACAGAATTCTAGCTACATGGCAGATGTGTACACCGTGTCCATATACTGAGAGCCACCTATAGGGCAGACTAGTCCAATATGTTCATATACATAGAGCTACCTACTTGGCAGAACAGTCCAACATAATCATGTACAGAGAGCTAGCTATATAGCATACGAGTCCAAATTGTCCATGGACAGAGAGCTAGCCACATGGAAGGGTAGTGCAACATTTCCATATACAGAGTTCTAGCTAAAAGGTAGATGAGTCCAATTTGTCTATATACAGAGAGCTAGCTACCTGGCAGGGTAGTGCAACATTTCCATATACAGAGTTCTAGCTACATGACAGATCCGTCCAACTTGTCAATAACCAGAGAGCTAGCTACATGGCAGTGTAGAACAACATTTCCATATACACAGATCTACCTACATGGAAGATATGTCCAACGTGTCCATATACTGAAAGTTAGCTACATGGCAGACAAGCCCAAAATGTTAATATACAGAGAGCTAGCTTCATGAAAGTGTAGTGCAACATTTCCATATACAGAGTTCTTGCTACAAGGCAGATGTGTCCAACTTGTCTGTATACAGAGATCTAGTTTCATGGAAGTGTAGTGCAACATTTCCATATACAGAATTCTAGCTACAAGGCAGATGAGTTCAACTTGTCTATATTCAGAGAGCTAGCTACATGTCAGGATAGTACAACATTTCCATATACAGAGTTCTAGCTACATGGCAGATGTGTTCAACGTGTCCATATACTGAGAGCTAGCTACATGGCAGACAAGCCCAATATGTTCATATACAGGGAGCTACAAACTTGGCAGATTGGTCCAACGTATTCTTGTACAGAGAGCTAGCTACAAGACAAAAGATTCTAAATAGTCCTTATACAGAAAGCTAGCAACATGGAAAGGTAGGGCAACGTTTCCATATATCGAGTTCTATTTACAATGCAGATGAGTCTTACTTGTCAACATACAGAGAGCTAGCTACATGGAAGTGTAGAACAACATTTCCATATACACAGATTTACCTACATGGAAGAAGTGTCCAAAGTGTCCATATACTGACAGCTACCTATATGGCAATTCATTCCAAAATATCCAGGTACAGAGAGCTAGCTACATGGCAGACAAGTCTAAAATGTCCATACACAGAGAGCTAGGTACATTGCAGACGAGTCCAAAATCTCCATATAAACAGAGCTAGCTACATGGCAGGGTAGTGCAGCATTTCCATATACAGAGTTCTAGCTAAAAGGCACATGAGTCAAACTTGTCTATATACAGAGAGCTGGCTACATTTCCAAGTACAACTTTCTAGCTACATGGTATATATGTACAAAATGTCCGTATGCTGAGACCTAGCTACATGGCAGAGAAGTCCAACATATCCATATACAGGGTACTAGCCACCTGACTATTGAGTCCAACATGTCCATATAATGAGAGCTAGCTACATGTTAGACAAGTCCAATATATTCATACACAGATAGCTACCTACTTGGCAGATCAGTCCAACATATCCATGAACAGAGAGCTAGCTACATGCCAGACGACTACAAAATGTCCATATACAGAGAACTAGCTACAAGGCAGGGTGGTGAAACATTTCCATAAACAGTGTTCTAGCTACATGGCAGATGTGTCCAATGTGTCAATATACTGAGAGCTAGCTACATGTCAGACAAGTAAACTATGTTCATATACATAGAGCTACCTACTTGGCAGACCAGTCCAACATATCCATGTACAGAGAGGTATCTACATGGCAGATGAGTCCAAAATATCCTTATACAGAGAGTTAGCTGCATGGCGGGGTAGTGCAACATTTCCAAATTCAGAGTTCTAGCTACAAGGCAGAAGTGTCCAACTTATCTATATACTGAGAGCTAGACACATGGCAGGGTAGTGCAACATTTCAATATACAGAGTTCTAACTACATGGCAGATGTGTCCACCACGTCCATATAATGAGAGTGAGCTACATGGCAGAGTAGTCCAAAATGTTCATATACAGGGTACTAGCTATATGGCAGATGTGTCCAAATTGTCCATATACTGAGAGCGACCTACATTGCAGACAAGTCCAATATGTTCATATACAGAGAACTACCTATTTGCAGACCACTCCAACATATCCGTTTATAGAGAGCTAACTACATGGAAAACAAGTCCAAAATGTCCCTATACAAAGAGGTAGCTACTTGGCAGGGTAGTGCAACATTTCCACATACAGAGTTCTAGCTACAAGGCAGATGGGTCCAACTTACCTATATACAGATAGCTAGCCACATGGCAGGGTACTGCAACATTTCCATATACTGGGTTCTAGCTACATGGCAGATGTGTCAAAGGTGTTCATATACTGAGAGAGACCTACATGGCAGACAAGCCCAATATATTGATATACAGAGAGCTAACGACTTGGCAGATCGTTCCAACATATCCATGTACAGAGAGCAAGCTAAATGTCAGAAGAGTCGAAAATGTCCATATACAGAGAGCTAGCCACATGGCAGGGTAGTGCAACATTTCCATACACAGAGTTCTAGCTATATGGCAGCATAGTGCAACATTTCTATATAGAGAGTTCTAACTACATGGCAGATGTGTCCAACATGTACATATACTGACAGTTAGCTACATGGCAACCTAGTCCAATATTTTCATATACAGAGGGCTACCTACTTGGCAGATCAGTCAAACATATCCATGTACAGAGAGCTGGCTACATGGCAACCTAGTCCAATATTTTCATATACAGAGGGCTACCTACTTGGCAGATCAGTCAAACATATCCATGTACAGAGAGCTAGCTACATGGTAGACGAGTCCAAAATATCCCTATAGAGAGAGGTAACTTCTTGGCAGGGTAGTGTAACATTTCCACAAACAGAGTTCTAGCTACAAGGCAGATGAGTCCAACTTGTCTATATATAGAGAGATCTAATTACATGGCAGGGTACTGAAACATTTCCATATACAGAGTTCTAGCTAGATGGCAGATTAGTCCAACATGTCAATATTCAGGGTACTAGCTACATGGCAGATGTGTTCAACTTGTCCATATACTGAAAGCCATATACATGGCAGAAAAATCCAATATGTTCATATACAGAGAGCTACCTAGTTGGCAGATCAGTTCAACATATCCATGTACAGAGAAGTAGCTACATGGCAAATGATTCCAAAATGTCCATATATAGAGAGCTAGCTACATGACAGGGTAGTGCAGCAATTCCATACTGAGTTCTAGCTACATGGCAGATGTGTCCAATGTGTCCATATACTGAGAGCCACCTACAGGGCAGACAAGTCCAATATGTTCATATACCGACAGGTATCTACTTAGCAGATCAGTGCAACATATCCAAGTACAGAGAGCTAGCTACATGGCAGACAAATCCAAAATATCCATATACAGAGACTACATGGAAGGGTAGTGCAACAATTCCCTATACAGAGTTCTTGCTACAAGGCAGATGAGTAACACTTGTCTATATACAGAGAGTTAGCTTCATGGCAGTGCAGAGCAACATTTTCATATACAAAGTTCTAGCTACATGGTAGATGTGTCCAACGTGTCCATATAGTGAGAGTTAGCTATATGGCAGACAAATCCAATATGTTCATATACAGAGAGCTACCTACATTGCAGATTGGTCCAACATATCCATGTACAGAGAGCTAGCTACTAGCTACATGGCAGAAGAGTAGAAAATGTCCATATACATAGATGTAGCTAAATGGCAAGATAGGACATTTTCATATACAGATTTCTAGCTACAAGGCAGATGAGTCCAACTTGTCTATATATAGAGATCTAATTCCATGGCATGGTAGAGCAACATTTCCATATACAGAGTTCTAGCAACATGGATGATGTGTCCAATGTGTCCATATACTGAGAGCTAGCTACATGTCAGAGTAGTCCAACATGTCCATATTCAGGGTACTAGCTACATGACAGATGTGTCCAACTTGTCCATATACTGAGAGTCACCAAAATGACAAACAAGTCCAATATGTTCATATACAGAGAACTACCTTCTTGGCAGATCAGTCCAACATATCCATGTACAGAGAGCTAAGGACATGGCAGAAATTCCAAAATGTCCATGTACGGAGAGCTAGTTCCATGGCAGGGTAGTGCAACATTTCCATATACAGAGTTCTAAATACATGGCAGATGTGTCCAATGTGTCCATACACTTAGAGTTAGCTATATGACAGAGCAGTCCAACATTTCCATATACAGGGTACTAGCTACATGGCAGATGAGTCCAGCATGTCTATATATTGAGAGCTAGTTATAGGAGCTCTGGTAGCATAGTGGTTACGAATCGGGCTGTGAACCTTAAGGTCAGCGGTTCGAAACTACCAGCCATTCCGCAGGAGAAAGATGAGGCTTTCTACTCCTGTAAGGATTTAGACCCTTGGAAAACCTGTACAGGGTCGCTATGGGTCGGAACCGACTCGACGGCACTTAACAACAACAACAGTTATATGACAGACAAGTCCAATATGTTCATATACCGAGAACTACCTACTTGTAAGATCAGTCCAACATATCCATGTACAAAGAGCTAGCTACATGGCACACGGGTCCAAAATGTCCATAGACAGAGAGTTAGCTACATGGCAGAGTAGTCAAACATGTCCATATTCAGGGTAGTAGCTATATGGCAGATGAGTCCAACGTGTCCATATACTGAGAGCCACATACAGGGCAGACAAGTCCAATATGTTAATATACAGAGAGCTACCTACTTGGCAGAAAAGTCCAACATATCCATGTACAGAGAGCTAGCTACAAGGCAGACACATACAAAATGTCCGTGTACACAGAGCTAGCTACATGGCAGCATAGTGCAACATTTCTATATAGAGAGTTTTAGCTACATGGCAGATGTGTCCAACGTGTACATAAACTGACAGCTAGCAACAGGCAGCCTAGTCCAATATTTTCATATACAGAGGGCTACCTACTTGGCAGATAAGTCCAACATATCTATGTACAAAGAGCTAGCTATATTGTAGAAGAGTCCAAAATGTCACTATACAGAGAGGTAGCTATTGGGCAGGGTAGTGCAACATTTCATCCAGCTACAAGACAGATGAGTCTAACTTGTCTATATATAGAGATCTAACTAAAATGTTTGTGCCCATTCCAAAGAGAGGTGACCCAACGGAATGCGGAAATCAACGGACAATCTCTTTGATATCTCAAGCGAGCAAAGTTTTCAAAAGGTAATACAGAAACGGCTACAATCATACATTGACAGAGAACTTCCAGAGGTTCAAGCTGGATTCAGAAGAGACCGTGGAATGAGAGATATCATTGCTGATTTCCGATGGATCTTGGCTGAAAGCAGAGAATATCAGAAGGATGTTTACCTGTGCTTTATTGACTA